>NW_025767611.1:357500-425205 GCF_003918875.1 Haliotis rubra | reverse complement strand
GGAGTTACACATTTGTTACACATTTACAACGAGGAAACACTTTTAAAAGGCAACTTTGGAGGCACCCGAGTAAATAAAGAAATTTAATCAGAAGAACGTGAGATGATTTGGGGAATGAAGCTGATTTCAAGAGCATCAGGATGACCATACCTCCGTCTATTAGAGACTTGCTTCTATTATACGGTACTCTTATCTCCAGTATGTGACATTACATATCAAAGGTCTTTGTCATGTCTACCCATGTCTTAGCTAAGATGCATAGCTCTCTCACACACGAACGCTGTGAAGCACCTCTATCGGCCGCAATGGATTTTCATTATGAAACTAACCAGAGGTCAATATTTGCAAGCCATCAAACATCTCAGTCGATCTCTCGCAGGTCAGCGGCGTCATTGTGAATCACGTGACCTGTCAGAATTGGGGGATTCCCTCCCTAAAATAGTAACACGTCAGGACTATGTATCTTGGAAAACCTAATGGGTGCTACTAAATTGGAGTGGATTTTCCAATTCTGAAATTCGAAATTATGTACTGAAATAGTACACTATATTACTTGTAAAATTGTTTGAATTGAAAATGGATCAGTTTATTAACGTTTTAGATCACAGAATGTGTTTAAATTATAGATTTATAGAGAACTTGATTTCCTCATTACCCATATGGTCACGTGGCTCCTAATTAGCTATGTTCATTGGTCATTAGTAATTGCCAAAATACAAAGACACTAAATATTATTGGCTGAAAGTTATTTTCAACATTCCGAGTGTATACAAAATATATATATATAGAGAGAGAAATTTCACTTGGGAGAACATTCAGCCTGTTTATATATAACCAACAATAACCTGACACAACTAATAATCCCGATATACGTTAGCTGTAATATTCGTCACCACTCACCCCTTTCCGTAACCTCAACGAAGGCTCCCGGAATAACCCGACTTGGTCACGAATAGGAAACATGCTGCTGATGAATCAGTCGAATTGGACCACAGTTGAAGGAATGTTTTGATCAACTGTGAAACACGTCAGAAGCAGCATCAGCAGCAAAACGTGAGTGAGTGAGTAAGGTTTATACCCCGCTTTTAGCAATATTCCAGCAATATTGCGGCAGGGGACACCAGAAATTGTCCTCACACATTGTACCCATGTGGAGAATCGAACCCGGACCATCGGCGTGACGAGCGAACGCTTTAATCACTAGGCTACCCCACCGTCCCAGCAGCAAAAAGAATGATATTAAAATAATAAATGTTTTCGAGCATTTCATAAAGACAAAATGCTTTTTGATCGGTAGTTTTTAGAATTATTTTAGAAAAGCAATGCGCAGCATGTTGGTTGGTTGGTTTGTTGTTTAACGCCGCACTCAGCAATATTCCAGCTATATGACGGTGATCTGTAAATAATCGAGTCTGGTCCAGACAATCCAGTGATCAACAGCATGAGCATCGATCTACGCAATTGGGATACGATGACGTGTCAACCAAGTCAGCGGGCCTGATCACCAGATCACGTTAGTCGCATGTTAGACATTTTGTATCCAGTGAACATAATGTGTTAATATTATACATGGCTTGTTAATGCTGTAGAATGCAGGGGAAGTCAAACTGAACATACAAGAGACACCCTGCATGTATTTCCCGGAAGGGCACATGACCTTGTTTCAACTTATATAATCTCATGTCGATTTAACGTCGACATTTCATCAATATCACGACTTTCAAATCCAAATATCACAGACATATCCAGCCATGCTGGAATCACTCGCAGCACAATAATAGTTGATGCTGCAGCCAAAGCAGCACCCAGTTATGAATTTACCTCAGTGTTTAAAACTCCCAAAATTCCAAGCCAGACAGCCGGACTGGTAACTTAAAAAGATTACCAGTCCGGATACAAACTTGCCTGTCCGGTTTTCAACAATTAAAAACTGTGACTGCCATTTCCAACTCGCACAAGCTCCATTCACTGTTCGTAGGCATCGCAATGAACTACATAGCACTAAAAGGCAATGCACCGAGTTTAGGTTAACAGAAAGTACATGATTGTGATTGGTTATCGTGACATGAACTGCGCAATCGTAAATAGTTTAACATAATTATCATAAAATCTTAAACACCTCAAACTGACGACAAGAGAACCTGTCCGATATTATGAAATATTTACTCTTAGGGGTAAATTATCTACCAGACCACCGGACAGGCTAGTTTTGAAATTTGACCGTCCAGGATGAAAATAGACCGTTCCGGACGGTCGGGCAGGCGGGAATTTTAAACGCTGATTTACCTGTACACAGAGGTTACATCGGAGATTTAATGCAAAGATAGAGGGACGCCCAAGTAGGTTTTCTCATCTGCGAAGAAGGAACAGGAATAATATATCTCAGTTCACATGGTACCAGACCGTGTGAAAACGTGTCTCTTATAATCGCTGACATCCATTTTTTCACTGTAATTTATTGAGTGAGAGAGTGAGTGAGTTTAGGTTTAGGCAATATTCCAGCTATATGGCGGCGGTCTGTAAATAAGGACCAGAAAATCCAGTGATCAACAGCATGAGCGTCGATCTGCGCAAGTGGGAACCGATGCCATACATGTGCCAACCAAGTCAGCGAGCCTGACCTCCCGATAGTTGCCTCATACATACAACGAGCATAGGTTTCTGAAGATCAAAATTACTTTCGGATCTTCACGGGTTTGTAATTTATCGAATGTGAATTCATATCGGCTTAGTTTATCGGCTGTGGGAGATAATGGCAAAACAGTAACTTTAGGTTTAGTTCGTGTGTGCGTGTGTAAGAGAGAGAGAGAGAGAGAGAGAGAGAGAGAGAGAGAGAGAGAGAGAGAGAGAGAGAGAGAGAGAGAGAGAGAGAGAGAGAGAGAGAGAGAGAGAGAGAGAGAGAGAGAGAGAGAGAGAGAGAGAGAGAGATGGAAAAAATGGGTACGACTTGGAACCCTAAGGTGAGTGTGGTGGATAGACTAAGGAGAAACTTAAATTTGATCTTACGCTTTTTAACTCAACAGAACACGCAAGTATCACTTGCAGAAAGCAAAGAGATCTGATCGACAGATACAGGTGGATGAATACGATTAATATAGGATCCGAATGCGAAATCTTCCACGATCCGAAATTAACGTGTAGCGTGTGCCAACGTGTTAGTTTGAGTGAATCGAAGTCCCGTCATAGAATAAACTGGTTGACGACGACTAAATGAGCCAGGCAAGGCAGTTGTTGTGGTAAACGTGACCCCGTCAATAATATTTACCAATATTCACTCGCCAACTGGGAAAATGCTCACACAGTGCTGCCGCATGTAGGCCGGCTACGATCTGTACAGGCATAAGCGATTAGGCCAAGAGGAATTCGGATCGGTTCGTTGAATCCGCATCAAATTTAAGTGGAGGCGCTTTAGACGGGTAATTTCGGATCTTTTAAGAAAAATCGGATCTGATCGGATCAGTTGCATGGAGCAATCCCGTTGTCCCTCAGCACCCATTCTGGTCACTCGAATCAGGCGCTATCCATTTGTCACCACTTGCCCCTTTCCGTAACCTCCAACAGGCCTGTCCAACAATACCACGAGTGGGTCACGACAAAATATGATGATGTCATCGCTCGAATCAGACCATAAATAATAGCCTAACTTACTTAATAATGAAAATGAAAGTTTCGAAATATTTGTTTGTGTTTATTATTCTATCTTTGCATGTGTATGACAATACATTTTACAAGAAAACACAGAACCAACATATGTACCATACCGCTGGTTGTCTAAATATATATGAAATGGGCATGAAAATACATCTTGACCTTGTCCGTTTCACCTTTCGAAGTAGTTTTATTTTACTCGCGGAGCTTCCCAACCGCTTTTTTCACTGAAACACCACATACATCTATGATGAGCGAGTGAATGAATATTGTTGTTTGTGAGCGCGTTTCACGTTCGCTTTCAATATAATTTTAAACTATATCACGTCAACTTCATGTGTTATGTCGCGTCCACTTGGTATGCTAGCCGCAAATGATTGTGGGTATGAATCCCCGGTTCACCGTGATAACGTAACTAGGTTTATCAGCATCATATATATATATATATATATATATATATATATATATATATATATGGTTACATCGAAGATTGATTTCTCCACTAACTTGAGGGATGCAACTGAAAACTTTATGCAAATGAATTGCACAAGTATCATGCATTAAATTTGCTTAAAAGCACGTGCAAGTGTCGTGCATGTGAACAGCTGCGTTATGGTGTACAGTTTTGTTAAGAATTCGCCAATTTTCACTGATTTTCATCATTCACTGAACTCATGACAATAAGATTTTCAACGTTACGAATTTGTTTTACATTACATCAGTTCATGTGTAAACAGTACTCCTAAACAGTATGGAATATTTTGCAAAATTTAGTTAAGAACAGTTACCTGAAGTAAGTGGCTATATTTACAATAGTGAGTCTAAACTTTTGATGAGAAGTATATTTCAAGAATGTGAACATTACGAAAGTGAAAGTGAATGAGTGAGTTTAGTATTACGCCGCTTTCAGCAATATTACAGCAATATCACGGCGGGGCACACAGGAAATGGGCTTCACACATTGTGCCCGTGTGGGGAATCGAACTCGAGTCTTGAACGAGCGCTTAGACCACTAGGCTACCCCACCGCCCCGTTTGATAGTGACCAACACATGTTGCCAAAACCAAACACCGCTGGGCTTTTTTTTCGGGAGCAGGGGAGATAATCCCAAAACACCAGGTGTGTACTTTCTCTTCTACGTCAGTTTATGAAAACGTATACATACCTGAGGTCATCACGATGTTGCAGAACAGGCAGATGACAAGTGGAACAGAATCTGAAATCAGAATATAGGAACAGAACAGAACGTTTTCCCACATGAAACTGAAACGCAATTCCCCCACATGGGTACATTGTGTGAAACCGATTTCTAATGTCCCCGGCGTGAGAGTGCTCGAATGTTGCTGAAAGGGGTGTAAATTCCATCTCACTCGTTCACTCACTGTAACGCTATTCGCGGTATATGAGGTGGTCAAATTAACATATGAGTGGAATACATCTATACTACCCATCAAAAGTTTAGATTTGCTTAAAACACTCATTATAATCTTTTCAACGTTACGACTTTGTTTTACAATACATCAGTTCATGTGTAAACAGTACCTTTAAACAGTATGGAATATGTTGCAAAGTCTAGTTTAGAACAGCGGACTGAAGAAAGTGGCTAAGTTTACACTAGTGAGTCTAAACTTTTGATGGGTAGTATATTTCCATCTGGTTGGTAACAGTCAAAGATGCTGAGTGCCAAATTTTAAGACACAAGAGTTTGAATAGCTCCCTGGCCGTTTATGATAATATACACGTATAGTAGTACCCGATTTACAAAAACTAGTGTATTGCATAACATAATAATACAATTAGAATTTTGTTTGCGGATCTAATAGTTTGTTTGATTTGTTTGATTTGATATTTATATTGCACTCAATAGTTTCCCAGCTATATGATGCCGGCCTGGCAATCTAGTGCTTGATGTCATGAATACCGATCAACGCATCTGGGATGGCAACAAACTGGGCCCCGTCTCTCATATCGCACGCTGACGACGCGGGGACCGGGAACCAGTGTAATGTGTCAACATTACGAAGATGCGTTGTGAGGTCATTAAGCACACCTCTGCTGCACATGGTGTGAAATACTTAATACACACGTTCTTCCTATGGATATGTATTGACGTGAATAATATTGTTTGTTTGTTTGTTGTTTACGCCGCACTCAATTTTCCAGCTTCATGACGGCGGTCTGTTTACAAATAATCGAATCTGGACCAGACTATTCAGTGATCAACATCATGAGCACCGATCAGCGCATCTGGGATACGATGACATTTGTCAATGACCACACAAGCACGAGTTGCTGACCACAAGAATCCATACGGGTTGAAGTTGCTGAAGACAAAAATTCTTATACGGGTTGTAGTTGCTGAAGACAAGAATTCTTATACGGGTTGTAGTTGCTGAAGACAAGAATTCTTATACGGGTTGTAAATAATGATGAAGAACACATATCGCCTGAATTGACTGGGTCCAGTAATAGTTAAAGGTTATAGAACAGTTTATGCGACTTTGGCATGCCATGTTAGTGTTTGTTAGGGAAGTAGATCGGGTTTCAACTACAGTAAGAGTATCGCGACAGTTTGTATATAAACAATAACACTTAACGAACCAAACATGGAAAAGAACTTCCAACAATGTGTTCAAGCGGGACATGATCCCACTGACCTATAAAACATGGATTGGAACAACCATGCAGGTCAGAAAGAGACTCATGAAGAAATGTATATATTGATGCTGCGTTAGCGTTAAATTAATGGGTGAGGTGAGGAGGTGAGGTGAGGTGAGGTGAGGTGAAACTGGGTTTTACGTCGTGCTTGAGAATATTTCGCTCATATGACGACGTGCATGCGTGTGTATGTGTATGTGCGGCTGCTTGTACTAGCCCAGACTTAAGCTGGTTTTATAGTGCTAGCCCACTGAGATACCATGCCGCAGTGAAGCATGAATACCCCACTCAGACACATTATACTGACTCCGAGCCGACCAGTCCTTGTTGTACCCATTAATGCCGAGCGCCAGGCAGGGACCAACAGGTACCATATTTTAACGTCTTTTGGTATGACGCGGTCGGGGATCGAACCCGCGACCTTCCGCTCTCCGGGCGGACGCTCTAACCACTACACCACGGAGGCGGTCCTTAAATTAAGGGGGGCTGTGGGGTAGCCTAATGGTTAACTGCTATAGCCTAGTTCTAAATTGCATCGGTGATTATCTGGTCCATATACTGTTTATCGATGACAGGTTTCTCATTCAAATTGTTTCTTTGGTTAATAATTATTTCTTTTAACCGCTATTTATTAGTTTTAAATTGTATCTGTGATAACCTTGCTATTATACTCTCCATCGATGCTAGCCTTTATATTCAAACTCTATTTTGTATTTATATTCCAATTCTCGTCACGATTTGGCAAAAATATTAAATATTAACTCACTCACTCACTCACTCACTCACTCGTTGATCCAGATGGTTCGTTCCACTTAAGTCGCTGTGATAAGTCATAGTAATCATAGTTCGGGGGACACCAGAAATTGGCTTCACACATTGTATCCATGTGGGGAATCGAATCTGGTGACAAGCGAACGCTTAACCACTAGTCCCACCACCCCTATTTATCCTAATGACAACTGTGTCCTAGTGGTTAAAGCGTTCGCTCGTCATGCCGAAGACCCGCGTTCGATTCCCCACATGGTTACAATGTGCGAAGCCCATTTCTGATGTCCCGTGTCGTGATATTGCTGGAATACTGCATAAAACGGCGTAAAACTATACTCATTCGAAAGGGTCATGTACATGTATACATGCGTACCGTGAAGATCAGGGTTTGAATTGCTATGGATAGAACTGGATTGTCTGGTCCAGACTGAATTATTACTTCCGCCATATAGGTGGAATATTGCTGAATGCGGCGTTAAATATCAAACAAAACATTTACTTGCTATAAAAGCCCCTAACGAGACAAAGTGCCGGTTGCCACTAATGAAACTCATTCGAATCCCTACACCTGCATCAGCTGTGGGTCTAAATGTTTAAATACAAATATTAACATTTTCCTTGTATTTGCCAACATCTTCATTTGGTATTCATATTGTAAGACCCGACGCAAAATATCATGTGGTTGATATTATGAGAGACAGTGCACCAAGTTGTCTAGCCTGGCCAACCGATCTAATTACGTTGCCTTGCACGACCAGAAAGAGAGTGCCGGGAATTTGGTCTTGTATAAATCCTTACGGGCCACAATGTTATTACTTGGTGATTATAATCTTTATTGTGTTCATTGTGTGCGTGTGTGTGTGTGTGTGTGCGTATGCGCGCGCGTGCGTGCGTGCGTACGTGCGTGTGCGTATATCACTGGAGAATTGGACTATGAATTCTTTAACAGTAATTCCTTTTTAGCACGACCTGTATGGTGTTACAGCCCACATCACATTTCTTGATTTTTTTAACGATAGTAGTGTCAGTGTCTCCAGGTTGACATATGCATGTTGCATGACGTGACAATACTTCATAATAATGATGATAATACTTACAGTTGGAGTACAGAACCCAGAGGGCGCCACCAAGCAGGTAGGAAGGGGTGAAGACGACATGGCTCCAGACAAGGAACGCGATGACAAGAGTTAGGGGAAGGAGAGGTTCAAGGCACTCTGATAACACCTCCATCAGAAACAGCAGTTACTCCAGGCTGAACTCAAACTCGGGCCACAGGTATCGGGCAAAACTGGCAGTTCTTGGGAAACAGAAGTACAGCAATAAGAATTGGGCCGTAAAGAATTATTATATTCGTCAGTAAAGCCATGACAATAACCCCCAATAACTTTATGTTAGAATGCAATGAGTTAAACGAATTACGAAATAAATATCTCCCTGAATATTATTGTAAACATCCAACTGTTGATAAATGTATTTCACTTATGTCTATCACATACAACCCAATAATTGTTAAACTTGCTCTTTTTGTAAAATGGGGCTTGCGTACGCTCCGTCAATGTAATATGTATGTGTTTCATTGTTTTTCACGTATATTTGTTTTACTCTATGTCATATATATGACTCATGAGAATACACTTTGACTTGACTGAACTCACTTTCGCAGTCACAGAGCAGATATTGTGCCGATGTTACAGGTAATATGCCGAGCTTAACCAGTGCATATACAGGAGAAGATGCTATACCGCACCATACACACAGATTCCAGAGACGATGTGGAGCAAGCTGGGTGTGAATATCACTAAACCTATGCATATCATGATGTTGTTGCAAAGTGTTTCTCCACTTCATATTTTCCAATCTACACAAGGTTCGTTGCACTGTGCTTTCCAATACATTTTTACATGGGAATTCTCCGGTTTTGATAAATTTGTCTAGTACGCCTGATAACCCATACTTCTTGGCTACATTTAGTAGATCATGTGTTATGGATCTGGTACTACGTTTGGTAGTGGTGGTATACTGGCATTCTGTTGTATTCATATTGTACGCCGCACACAATAATCATGTTTTACTGTTATGTGTAATTATTTAGTTGCCGTACATTACACTGATAAAGCTTTTTTGATCAAAAGTGTCACCGGCATGTCTCTTAACACTAAGATCAATAGTGTACTGTCTCACCCATAAATTTTGGTTGGTCACGCCGAAAACCCGGGTTCGATTCCTAACATGGGTACAATGTGTGAAGCGCATTTCTGGTGTCCGCCGCCGTGATATTGCAGGAATATAGCGAAGGCGGCATAAGACAAAACTCGCTCGCTCACTCACTCATTCATTCACTCACTCACTCACCCACAAATCCAGTTGAGTCCACTACAGGCCGTCAGCGACGGCGTGGATATTACCACGAGGAGGTTGGAGACAACGACAGCTTGAAAGATCCGACACAGCATAATTATTATCAGCGTGTTGCAACACTTGTGATATGAACATACGGGATTGATTATGACGTCACAATCTGCTGACCTCAGAGTACATTTATTGTGACGTCACTGGTGCGTTTATGGTCTTACGGAAATCCCATGCAGAACTTGTTTCAAGATGTCTCCAGGGGTTGGGTTTTTGTTTGTGTCTTTTGTTATTTTTCGGATTTTTGTTTGTTTGTTTTTTATATTTTTTTTTTTTCTTATTCATATTGTTCTTGTTTCGATCATGTCGAATTCACAAAGGATATGAAAAAACTGGTGCCCCCTATGCTCCAATGTAATGGAATCGTCGGTATAAAGTTCTACATTCAGTTGATCAATTTACAAAAAAAGTATTAATTCATAATAGATCATTAACGTATTTGTTGTTGTTGTTCTTTTGTCTTTTTATATGTTGGCACTTTAGTCACTTCTCTGGCTTTCTTTTAAGGCTTGCTGACCGGTGTTTACAAACAAAGACAGTCAACTGGTCAGTGTCCGAAAATGAAACACGTTAGATCAGCTGTACGATTGTCTGTCATGACAACAAAATGATCGTGTTCAGACTTCGAGTTGTGGAACAAAGCGACGCAAACCTTGCAATGAATAAAATCCATTCTTCTGTTCCTTCTGACGTTCCTGGCCTACGTCTTGCTCCTATATGGAGAGACCCGTGTAGATCCGGGGTAGAATAGGTCTTCAGCAACCCATGTGCTTGCCATAAAAGGCGACTATGCTTGTCGTAAGAGGTGACTAACGGGATCGGGTGGTCAGGCTCGCTGACTTGGTTGACACATGTCATTGTATCCCAATTGCGTAGATTGATGCTCATGCTGTTGATCACTGGATTGTCTGTTCCAGACTGGATTATTTACAGACCGCCGCCACATAGCTGGAATATTGCTGAGTGCGGCGTAAAGCAAACTCACTCACTCACTTTATAATACAAATACATCTCATTTGGTTTATTATTATTGTTATATCTTTGATTACGTCCTGTTATTGCTCATACATTTGCTGGTCGTGGGTAGCCTAGTGGTTAAAGCGACCGCTCGTCACAGCGAAGACCGGGGTTCGATTCCCCACATGGGCACAATGTGTGAAGCCCATTTCTGGTGTTCCCTCCTGATATTGTCGGAATAACACTAAAAGCGGCGTAAAACTAAACTCACTCACTCATGCATTTGTTGCTGTTATCGCAGGTCCGCTTCCTTCACAAAAGGTCTTGACACTGAGATGAGGAATCCTGCGTTGGTTCAAAAAGATAGCCACAAACGGAAAATCCAGTTACACAAACCTATTTATGGATAAAGTCACAGTAGCGCCATGGGAATATACGTACTTTAAATGGATTGATGTCATTGTTAGTTTTTTTAATTAGCGTAGAATGTTAATAGTTCCGAAAACTTTAACACTGCCTGTACATTTTGAGGTATTCTTGAACTGATATTAACATGTCGCTGCTTTGTCACATTTGGATATTAAATTGAAATGCACAATTTCTGGAAAAGTACAAAATAGAGAATTTAACTTTTTTTTTTTTTTCTCCTGAACGTATCTACCTGTACATAAACTATGAATCAATCAGTGATTACGTTACTGTGAATGTGTGTTGGCCGAGAATCCCTTTGAGCGAAAATTGTGTCCGACAAGATTCAAAGGAAAAGAAAGTTCAAAGTGATACAGGTCTTAGATGTTTTCCACTTGGTTGAAATACACGAGTATGGACCAGTCAGGGTGAATTTAGGATTCAAACGATCATACTGACATAGGAATATACAGACAACATAGCCTAGTTTGCTTGAGAGGTTAAACAATCTGTCAACGGCTATATGTGTGGAAAGGGGAACTAGCTCAATATTTGGACCAGCGTGATTTAAAGACATACGTTGTGTCCAAACTTTTTTAATTGGCTATACAATACATGACAAACAAATACACAAGACAGCAATGAGGCTCAGATAAAGGAGGTGAGTGGAGATCCAGCTCACTCTCAGGGTAGTTTATGCGAGCGGTATTATCCTGCCTCTCCGATCGCGACGTCCTACACAGGCAGTCACACACACAGAGCGAGAGAGAGAGAGAGAGAGAGAGAGAGAGAGAGAGAGAGAGAGAGAGAGAGAGAGAGAGACACACACAGAGAGAGAGAGAGAGAGAGAGAGAGAGAGAGAGAGAGAGAGAGAGAGAGAGAGAGAGAGAGAGAGAGAGAGAGAGAGAGAGAGAGAGAGAGAGAGAGAGGTAACAATGAACAGGTACAGAAACAATTGCACTTCCGTGTCTGCTATCACATCAACTGGTGTCAGTAATTAATGAAAGTGACTGAGTGTCTGACAAGACAATGTACACTGCGGTAGTGATTCGATTAAGGATGAAGATTAGCGTCATATAGATAATTACAATTACGTCCCACATGGCTTGGCTAGTAGCCTAGTGGTTAAAGCGACCGCTCGTCACAGCGAAGACCGGGGTTCGATTCCCCACATGGGCACAATGTGTGCAGCCCATTTCTGGTGTTCCCCTCCGTGATATTGCCGGAATAACACTAAAAGCGGCGTAAAAACTAAACTCACTCACTCACTTTATAATACAAATACATCTCATTTGGTTTATTATTATTGTTATATCTTTGATTACGTCCTGTTATTGCTCATACATTTGCTGGTCATGGGGTAGCCTAGTGGTTAAAGCGACCGCTCGTCACAGCGAAGACCGGGGTTCGATTCCCCACATGGGCACAATGTGTGAAGCCCATTTCTGGTGTTCCCCTCCCTGATATTGCCGGAATAACACTAAAAGCGGCGTAAAACTAAACTCACTCACTCATGCATTTGCTGTTGTTATCGCAGGTCCGCTTCCCTTCACAAAAGGTCTTGACACTGAGATGAGGAATCCTGCGTTGGTTCAAAAGATAGCCACAAACGGAAAATCCAGTTACACAAACCTATTTATGGATAAAGTCACAGTAGCGCCATGGGAATATACGTACTTTAAATGGATTGATGTCATTGTTAGTTTTTTTTTAATTAGCGTAGAATGTTAATAGTTCCGAAAACTTTAACACTGCCTGTACATTTTGAGGTATTCTGAACTGATATTAACATGTCGCTGCTTTGTCACATTTGGATATTAAATTGAAATGCACAATTTCTGGAAAAAGTACAAAATAGAGAATTTAACTTTTTTTTTGTTTTTCTCCTGAACGTATCTACCTGTACATAAACTATGAATCAATCAGTGATTACGTTACTGTGAATGCGTGTTGGGTTTATAGTCCCTTTGAGCGAAAATTGTGTCCGACAAGATTCGTGCGAAAAGAAAGTTCAAAGTGATACAGGTCTTAGATGTTTTCCACTTGGTTGAAATACACGAGTATGGACCAGTCAGGGTGAATTTAGGATTCAAACGATCATACTGACATAGGAATATACAGACAACATAGCCTAGTTTGCTTGAGAGGTTAAACAATTGTCAACGGCTATATGTGTGGAAAGGGGAACTAGCTCAATATTTGGACCAGCGTGACGAAGACATACGTTGTGTCCAAACTTTTTTAATTGGCTATACAATACATGACAAACAAATACACAAGACAGCAATGAGGCTCAGATAAAGGAGGTGAGTGGAGATCCAGCTCACTCTCAGGGTAGTTTATGCGAGCGGTATTATCCTGCCTCTCCGATCGCGACGTCCTACACAGGCAGTCACACACACAGAGCGAGAGAGAGAGAGAGAGAGAGAGAGAGAGAGAGAGAGAGAGAGAGAGAGAGAGAGAGAGAGAGAGAGAGAGAGAGAGAGAGAGAGAGAGAGAGAGAGAGAGAGAGAGAGAGAGAGAGAGAGAGAGAGAGAGAGAGAGAGAGAGGTAACAATGAACAGGTACAGAAACAATTGCACTTCCGTGTCTGCTATCACATCAACTGGTGTCAGTAATTAATGAAAGTGACTGAGTGTCTGACAAGACAATGTACACTGCGGTAGTGATTCGGATTAAGGATGAAGATTAGCGTCATATAGATAATCACAATTACGTCCCACATGGCTTGGCTACATAATTTATGGTCTTTAGAAATATTTGGACGATGCTTGTCCTAAATTAATCGCTATGACACAATGTTGAGCCGTGCTCCAAGAGAGTCTAGGGGTGGACACAAAAGCACAATACTCATAGAATGGTACAGTGTCTCACTGCATGCCTTCATAATACCAGGGGCGGTGGGGTAGCCTAGTGGTTAAAGCGTTGGCTCGTCACGCCGAAGACCCGGGTTCGATTCCCCACATGGGCACAATGTGTGAAGCCCAATTCTGGTGTCCCCCGCCGTGATATTGCTGGAATATTGCTAAAAGCGGCGTAAAACTAAACTCAGTCAGTCAGTCATAATATCATTTTGCAGTACTTCTTAAACGACCAGAATGCCTAAAAACAATTACGTTAGTACTATTTAGATTTACCTCCATACCAGTTGTCAACAGAATAAATCTAAGCCATTTAATTAACCTCTTCTGTATAGTTGTAGCGCTGAGTCGGTCCGTAAATTATTCATACTGACATGAACATTTATGTCTTTTTCATCATTTGTTTGTAAAGAACTGGGAGCCTATTAATGAAGATTATACATAGATTTACATGACGTTAATAAAACAGAACAATATAAAACCAATGAATATAGACTTAGACTTGTGTGTTTGTTTTATCGCATGGCGACAATCACGGGATTGTCTGGTTCCGACTCTATTTGTTTACAAACTACTTACAGCTGTAGACCGCCTCCGTGGTGTAGTGGTTAGAGCGGTCAGCCCGGAGAGCCGAAGGTCGCCGCGTCTAACCAAAAGACGTTAAAATATGGCACTTGTTGGTCCCTGGTCGTCTCGGAGTCAGTATAATGTGTTAGCATGTGGTATTCATGTTTAACTGCGGTATGGTATCTCAGTGAGCTAGCACTATAAAACCAGCTTCAGTCTGGGCTAGTACAAGCAGCCACACATACACACACATGCACGTCGTCATATGAGCAAAATATTCTTAAGTGCGTCGATAAACCCAATTTCACCTTACCTCACCTCATACAACTGTAATGCTTCTGAAACAAATATCTACTTATGGTGTAGTCACAATTGTACAAGCGACTCTGTTTTTAGCAGAGATTTCTTATAAATGTGGAAACGCTTCTATCGCTTCTATTTTAATGTTAATTTTGACTGTGTGCCGTGATTGCTGATGTATTTCCGGTGACCTTTACCAGTAAGCTTCCTAAGCACTAGCTAAACTAGCTGCGTCACAGAACAGACGGGAGATTACATGGATCTATAAATACACAATTCGGAAAATCCAATGATTGTGACATTGATATGGAGCAAACAAGGAAACCATTCCTGTAAATCGATTGGCGACATGACATTAATTCAGATGTCCTCACAATCTGTAACACTGGCAACATCACAACCAATTCATTTTATATAGAATTGCTGTGTTGAATATTAGGTCATTTATGTTCATATAACCCAACTATAGTCCGTTTGGCTCAAAAGCGGACTGATGAATTGCAATCTAACTCGAAAACTAATACACATAAAATACTCAATGAAACGCTGATCATATTCAAAACAGCATACCCACTCTGTGAGAGTTTTACAGAATTTTTGTCCTAAAAATAAAACAGTTGTTTAACAATCTATCATTAAAATATTGACACAGTTCACCATTTGTAACGAGGGAGGAGTGCAGAAAAAGGGACAGGCAGGTGTTGGAGAACGGATTGAGACGGCACAGCACAGGTTAATGAATAAATAACTTTGTCTGTGAACGTGCTTCTCGAACACCTGGCTGTCCCTTTCTCTCTGCAATCCTCCCTCCTAGCAAACAGTGAATTGTGTCAATATTTTAATGATAGTTTGTTAAACAGCTTTATTATTTTTAGGACAAAAATTCTGCAAAAACCTCACAGAGTGGGTACGATGTTTTGATTATGATCAGCGTTTCATTGAGTATGTTATGTTTATTAGTTTTCGAGTTAGATTGCAATTCATCGGTCCGCTTTTGAGCCAAACGGAGTGTAGATGACAACTAAGTTTCCCATAACACGGTTCTGACATTCCCGAATATGGCTGATCAGCTGTATCGACTTTCAGCTATTCATTGCAACAGCTATGTTGCATAACCAGTCTCCAGTCAAACAGAACTTGTTTTTATTCAGTGTGTTTAAAATAGCTATGGTTGCTATGGGCGTCATTTTGTTATGTAACAACACACCTGAGTACAGCGATATGTGTTGCCTAGATTCATGCGTGCTACTGTAGCAGCTTTAAGTGTGCATCTTGATAAAGGTGACAACACGGCTACGGGTGTGATTCGATTTGTTCGACGACTGGGTTTAGTTCATTGTTTTACACCTTGAAATACACAATAACAATGATGAGGATAATAAACATTATCAGAGCATAATTCATTTGGCTTGCAAACAAAAGTATGGACAACACCGTAACACGTACATCATATGCATCATTAATAAAGACGGTAAATATAGAATTACTGCATTGTGTTATATTAGTGGCCTTGCAACACAGTCAAGCATCTGACTACACAATGCTGACAAGTAAGATACAACAACCTGAATTACAGTTGTCCAGATATGTAGTAGTAAATATAGAATATATGAAATATACACACATCTTACTGTGTGTAAAACGTCATCAATAGATAATGGTATATATTCACGTGATGAAAATATGCAAACATACCAGAAGTATGGCCTCTAGGTGTAGGTCACACTACAGTTTTCCACAACTACATGGTCACGGCTACAGTGGCACCGAAAATACCTACAAATGTGGAAATAATTCAAAACTAACTTCCCTACACAACATCCTTACACACGTAAATATTATCGTCAAATCATAATTACTGTAAGCACATATTTACAGATCTGGTATAGCACACAGTAAAATACCAAACATCCTAATACTATCATATATACACATACATACACAACACATACATGATAAAAGCTTCATAAACTTATAAATCAAAATACTCATTCAAATACCTGCCTATCCAGGAGATTTTGCCATTTACTAAACCTCTCACAAATGTACAAATTACCTTATTTAGCATACATAACATAATGTTTATATAACCTTATTTATGAAAAGATATACACATATATGTTTATGTATTTAATTAAACAAACATACCTTGACAGTAGTGAAGTAACTGAAATGAGTAAACTTGCTGCAGTCTGTTGGTGACTTCTCTGTCCAGTGACTGAGGTGCAAGTGAGGGTTAAAAAGCATGCAAGCTAAGAACAATAGGGTCAGCCACTCAACCAGGACATTTGCCCTGGTTTAAACAAAAGGAAGTGATAGGTAAGTGACTGACCCAAGCATATCCAAGTTAAAATATTTAAGGTGTAGTATCACCTCTTAATTAAAATCCTTCACACCCGTAGTGCTAACTAATATCAATAGCTACTAACTAATAACTAAAACTAATACTAATGCTAATACCAATACTATATTAACTATATACTAATAACTAGTACTAATACTAACGCAAATACTAATGTCACTATTAATAATAATACTAATTACAGTGGTGTACAATGTATGGTTTATTTGACAGTAACACAAATATATGTGACTGCCACACTACCACATCCCTTCACTGGGAAATAATAGAAGGTGTGGACGATCGTCAAGAACGGTGAACCGTGCCTCCATGATACAGCAAACTGGCTACTGGTTCCACTTTGAAACACCAACAGTTGTTAACAGTGCACATATTTGCCAAGTTTGTGCTTGTACAAAGGTATAGCTATGGAATAACATACTTAATGCAGAACACAACAAACACCATGGTAATAATTCACGGACAGTACCTGTAAAAAGATATAGAAATACATGAACATGTGCACCTTTGGTGAACAGTCAGATCACACAGACATTGTGCGTGTTATTTTTCTTTCCAATGAACACAACGTCACAGTTGGATAAATGTTTATCGAATTCAAGAATGAACTGTATCACCTATGAGATACCAATGAAGATTCTGTGGTAGTATTGCTGACTGATTATGTCTTCAAATTATACGGTACAGTATAGTTTTCATGTCATTCGAATATATATATATATATATATATATATATATATATTCATCCTTATTGATTTCCAATGATATGACTAGTATGTGTGCTGCTTCATTTCTTTCAACAAACTTCAAAACATTAAGTTTACAACGTATCCAGTTTAACGCTTACAAGTGTTTTGGCAGAACGTCCCTTCATGGACAAGTCTATCGTGCAGGCCATGAAACAGATATACCCAACGCAGCCCATGCAAGCCTGAATCTGTGTCAAGACGATCACCGCAGTTTCAGGGTCTGTACTAATCAATAAATATACCCGCGTAACACATACTATCAATAGCATGTCAGTTATCTGTGATAAAAATCTTTACCAATGTTGCGACATACAAGGCAATTATGGCTCATTAGATTTGTTTAGTCTCTGAAAAAGAGACCGTCCCTAGATTTTCTATTTTAATTTTTATGAAGATAATCTAGGAATTTTTCTTCTAAAATATATTCATTTCAGAAACCAGATGTTAGTCGAGGGAAATCCCCAAATGGAACAATTCTCTACTAAATAACATTTTTTACACAAGCTTTCCATTCAATGTACATGCATATATTCGAATTGAATTATAACAGGAGTAAGCTGTCACGTACACCAAGTCTGGAACAGCCAGTGTCCGTGTGGGTGTAAACTGCGAAGAAGGCCATGATAAGGTATGCAGCATTACTTGCATCTCTTTTATGTGTCATTCGGTTTAGGTACACACCTACTTAAATGGACAAGTATTATTCCGAGGTCATAGTCGAGGTTTTCGTGATGGTGTCAGTCAAACATATGGTAAGAAAAATAGCAGGGTAAAAGAAACAGTACCATAACTCGAATACCGTATGCGATAACGCATCTGTTCTTAAGAACGGTTACTTTTTGAGATCAGCGGAAATGGAGACGATTGAATTCAAGGGATAGATGACCAATATGTGGAGTACAGTCAGTCACTCTTTACTTTGCAGGGTACATTTTCTGCAACCGATATGAAAGTGACATGAATGAAGATGACGACGAAACGAATCAGCAAATCAAAGAACAATCGGGGTGGCAAACAAAAGGGGCTTCAAGGTTAGTTTGCTAATACCAAAATATATTCTCAACAAATCTTTGACACCACTCATCATCCCATACTCCGATAGTGAATAGATCTTACGTACGTGATCTTATTTATTTCTACATTTTGACTTCCATTTTGGTCTATGATAAAATCAGATCAGTAGGTAAAATTTAGCATTTTACTGTCTGAGTTTCACATACAAGACATAACATAAGTAGCCGGAAGTTGTTGATTTTCAAGACGTAATCGCTTCGTAAGCCTGTTTTGAGGACTGAAGGTTATTACATGTTTTAACGTTCAGTCATATCACTGTGAATTGTGTGTCCAAATATCTTGATCCCTGTGTGAATCGTGGCCAAATGCAAAACAAATGATTAGAGCAATTTGAATAGATGGCATAATTTCAAATTTGAAGGATTGATAATTTAAATCATATATTCAATTAATTTTATTGTACATAAACTATAAATAAATAAAGTTATCACTAATAAAATAATTGTATAAAAACACAAATGCTGGTATAGGTTTGAACCCAAGCAGGAAACATTCGCCAAAACATTCGCCAAAAAGCGTTGAGACCTTTTTGGTGCCCTTAATTCGACAACAGCCATGAGGAGTCATTTTGCAGCACGACAACGCAATGCCCCACACCACCAGAATCGTTCGAGATTACGTGCACAACATTAACGTCAACGTATTGCCTTGGCCAGTGCTTTCTCTAGACATATGAACCTCATTGAACATCTCCGGGGTGATCTTGATCGTCAGCTGAGACAGTGTGTACCATCTTGATCGTCAGCTGAGACAGTGTGTACCATCTTGATCGTCAGCTGAGACAGTGTGTACCATCTTGATCGTCAGCTGAGACAGCGTGTACCATCTTGATCGTCAGCTGAGACAGTGTGTACCATCTTGATCGTCAGCTGAGACAGTGTGTACCATCTTGATCGTCAGCTGAGACAGCGTGTACCATCTTGATCGTCAGCTGAGACAGTGTGTACCATCTTGATAGTCAGCTGAGACAGTGTGTACCATCTTGATAGTCAGCTGAGACAGTGTGTACCATCTTGATCGTCAGCTGAGACAGTGTGTACCATCTTGATAGTCAGCTGAGACAGCGTGTACCATCTTGATCGTCAGCTGAGACAGTGTGTACCATCTTGATAGACAGCTGAGACAGTGTGTATCATCTTGAGCGAACCCACAGAAACTTGAACAGACTCTTTTTGGCTTATGGAACAGGATTCCTGCTGACGTTATCAGCCGATTGACGATGTCAATGAGGAGACGTGTGTTGGCGTGTATAGATGTTAAGGGTGGTAGTACACGCTATTGGTGACATGTCCCCTGACCCCTGTCTCATTATGGAACCGCCTCCGTGGTGTAGTGGTTAGAGCGTCTGCCCGGAGAGCGGAAGGTCGCGGGTTCGATTCCCGATCGCGTCATACCAAAAGACGTTAAAATATGGTACTTGTTGGTCCCTGCTTGGCGCTCAACATTAATCGGTACAACAATGGAGTCAGTATAATATGTCTGAGTGGGATATTGATGCTTCACTGCGCCATGGTATCTCAGTGGGATAGCACTATAAAACCAGCTTCAGTCTGGGCTAGTACAAGCCGCCGCACATACACATACACACGCATGCACGTCGTCATATGAGCGAAATATTCTCAAGTACGACGTTAAACCCAATTTCACTCACTCACCTGTCTCATTATGTGACTCTTTATGTAGTTTTTGAATGAATTCTGATTTGTGTAATTATTAATTTTGACCCCTTGACACTTTCTTAAAGAATTGCAGCAAATGCAAGACCAGCATTACAATGAAGTTTCAGTTAATGTATTGGAAAAGGGTTTCTGTGTGTAAAATAATTATCAAAAATCTCACTTACGTATTTGTTTATACTTTTTGGACAAGTGAATTTGGTGACAACTTTCCTTTGTCCGGTAGTTCAGTTTCCATCTCATTGATGGAAAAAGGTTTAGGATGACAGTAAGCTCCGTCCTTAAACACAGCCGGTTATGTGTTGCAGACACTGTGCTGACTGGTGTGAAGGGAGACGATGCCAACATTGATCATTCTGTGGTCATGGGTGCAAACCTTGGAACCGTGAATTTCACATCAGCTATTGTTCCTACAGGTAACAATATTTGTATTAATGTACTTGTTTATGATCCATTATGTTGAAACATAACTGGTGTCATATATATCACATGTGTACATATCACTTTTGCCTAGCAACCATTGTTTCGTCGTCTGTGACGTCATTAAACAATTGAACGTAACGTAGATGAAGAGGGCTATCACCCTTGCTTACCGTGTTTTTCTATACACATTTACATGTATAAACTCGATAATAAAGATTTTATTACACTAGAGCAAGTGCCTCATACGACGTATACGAAACTCGTGCAAAATTATGTCGTATGACGCACTTGCTCGTGTAATAATCTCTGTTTACCAAGTGAGTTGTACTACAGTTTAGCACAGATTCTACATATTGACACTTATTTCTAATGTTATGACATTATGCCATGAGAGGTTAATAATATGACATTATGTCATTAGAGGCGTGATTTAATCGGGAGTCTGTGTAAAATGGCGTCCACGAGCTGCAATCCGAGGTTTAACGTACTGTATTTGGAATAGCGTTTATTATATATGACACATACTGTCACGTGTTATTGACGTTTCTTAGCTTCTCGTGAGACTGACGGGATCGAGTGGTCAGGCTCGTTGACAGGTTGTTGCATGTCATCGTTTCCCAGCTGCATGGGCCAATGCTAATGATTTCAGTAACTTGCTCTGTTGACTCGATCATTTACAGACAACCGTCAAGGTTCATAACCGCTGACCACTCAACCATTACAAAATGTAAACAGATGACAGCCACGATCCCCTCACGCTCTCCAATCCTGAAAAAAAAATTGTCTGTAAGAAATGGCGATGACAGTTTTGTCCAGTAAATAGTAACTTTAAGGCGATGACAGTTTTGTCCATCCTTGTAACTTTAAGTTGCCAAACGCACCTCACCTGCTGATACATCGCATGAAATATTTAACATATACTAATCTGAAATTGTGCTGATCTCATTTCATGGCATTTTAGTATTATTTGAATGCCATTTCGTATAAATAGAAGGGTAGCCAGCTATTGCCTGGAATCTAACATTACACCTCAAGTTACTAGAAGACCAGCATTGAGTATGAAGTTAGGAACTTTACTTACCTTAGCTTATTTGCAAGTTGGATTACTGTTGCTGAGTGGAGAATATTACCATTGTTGTCTTTGTTGCTATTATAACGACTCCTATATTATATCATAATACATGGAAGTGTCATATATTCAGAGTGTGAGAGATGTAGTGTGTCCCTTGATTTTTCTTGTGAGTACATTTATACCAGTTATACAGAAACCATGGTCCCCGTCTTAGCAGGAACGTTTCTTCCTATCTCGTGGTTTCAGTCCCATTGGTAGTATGTCCACACACTTTTAAGAAATACCCGTGAAGTTCCGGGCTAGAATGCTGATCTTCAGTAACCCATGCTTGTCGTAAGAGGCGACTAACGGGATCGGGTGGTCAGGTTTGCTGACTTGGTTGACACATGTCATCGGTTCCCAAGTGCGCAGGGTTAGAGCGTCTGCCCGGAGAGCGAAAGGTCGGCATTAATTGGTACAACAAGGACTGGTCGGCTCGGAGTCGGTATAATGTGTCTGAGTGGGGGTATTCCTGCTTCACTGCGGCATGGTATCTCAGTGGGCTAGCACTATAAAACCAGCTTCAGTCTGGGCGAGTACAAGCAGCTCCACATACACACACACACGCATGCACGTCGTCATATGAGCGAAATATTCTCAAGCACGACGTTAAACCCAATTTCACCTCACCTCACCAAGTGCGCAGTTCGATGCTCATTCTGTTGATCACTGGATTGTCTGTTCCAGACTCGATTATTTACAGACCGCCGCCATACAGCTTGAATAATGGTGAGTGCGGCGTAAAACTAAACTCACTCACTCACTACTTTTAAGAAAATACGTGATTTTCCTCTGTTCTACAATTTCATACTGCAATGGTCATGCCGAGCTTCTTCCATTAAATGTTATTCCTATAACGTTGAATTATATACCAACAGATGCAGATCTTCAGCCTATTAACGACTTGACTGAAGGCATGGTAGAAACAGAAACATTTGTCTGGATTGTCAAGGCTATTGAAAATGGACAGAAACTATTTGTGATCACAGGCGAGCCGGGTGAAGGAAAAACTACTTTTGGATTCCTCATACTGCGAGAAATGAATCAAAAGGGAAAGACGTTTTGCCTTGTGACTAGTCCAGAGAATTACAAACAAAGGAAAAATTGTGATCTGCTGATGTTTGATGATACATTTGGTAGCATTGCATTTGAAGACAAGAAGTACAGTGATTGGGAAGATACCATTATTGATGTTCTTGCTTTACCCGAACACAAAGGTTCCCATAGCGGAACAAATATCATTCTAATAATTCTCCGCAAAACCATACTCGCACACCTTAAAACTAAACTTGGCAGATATGCAAACGTATTTGATGACAGAGAGATTTTGATAGATCTAACAACCACACACCGCCTTACAGAAAGTGAAAAGAGAAAGGTTTTGGAAATTCATCTGGACAGGAATGACATGCACGAAAATGAAGGCGACATCCACTTCGTATGTTCATCTACTTTTACATATGGATTCCCACAATGTTGCAGAATGTATGCAGATAAAGTGAAAGTGAACATCAGGGGAATTTTTGACCGCCCTCTCGAGTTCCTTGATAAGGAGACAAAATGGTTACTGAAGAAAAACAAACACAATCGTGAAGTCTTACAGATAATGATATGTGACGAAACATTTCAACCTGACAAGGAAGCTGACGATGAAAAACGACAAACACTGATAGCAGCTACAAATGATATCTTCTACCT
The DNA here is from genome assembly GCF_003918875.1 of Haliotis rubra. NCBI lineage: Eukaryota > Metazoa > Mollusca > Gastropoda > Lepetellida > Haliotidae > Haliotis > Haliotis rubra. Next base: position 401,536 of record NW_025767611.1, on the reverse strand, counting down.
TCGACAGGAAGGTGGATGTTTTCACTTTGCTCACTCCTCTTATCAAGAAAGTGTTGGGATTACCATTGGAATAGAGGACCCGAGGTTTTTAATAACACGATGTAGCATGCCATGTATTAAAAAGTATATGGATGCAAGTACAGCTACAGGTAGAGCCTTATTCAGCCAGCTTACAGACGAATTAAAGGATCAACTTCTGAGCAAAATCGCAAAGGAATTTGGCAGAGGGGACTACGATTTTATGAAGTATGATTTGCTTCATAACAAAGAAAATCTGATCAATGTTTTAAATTCTGAGGTTAGTGTCGTTCTTCCCTTATTAGTGCTGATTGTATCTGCACGTTAGTTCCAGGGACTACGTTTACGTACATGAAAGGGGATATTTAATGGATAAACAGCTTGTAAGTGGATATTTTTACAGCTTAGTTAAGTTCATTTACAATGTTACGCATATGATACTACATTACATCGTACACAACTAATATGGTATTGATGGTTGTTGTTGACATCATTGTGGTTTTCGCCAGATTTCCTGACATAACTACACATGACAATTTCAACCAAATATACAGCGAAGAGACATTGCTTACTGAATCTTAAACATTTTAAAATAATTAAATCTAAAAAGGACCTTTAATTCTGTCGTTGTTTAAGTATGCATTTAAGTTCCATTAGAATAGGTTTCTGATTGTTTCACATTTTGCTTTTGTAGTGCTGTGCTGTTGACACAAAAGATGTACAGCTGAAGCCAATGCAGTCGCGGCCGGAAATCTTCCTGCTTTAGAGGTGTTGGTCGAAAAAGGTGCTGACGTAAATGCCAAAGTCCATGGCCAAACCATGTTACATTACATTTGTAAAGAGAGATTTGTGGATGGTGCGAAATGCATCATAGATAAAGTACACGACATTGATGCAATGGACATCTGGAATAGGACACCTTTATACTACGCATGTGAGTCAAGGCCTACTGATGAGTTGGTAATGTTTTTGCTTAAACATGGAGCGAACATCGATTCGTTGGATATATTACCATTGCTGATACAAAACCTTTGCCGAGAAGGAAAGGAAGGTTTCGCAGATGAGATTATTGAACACTTTTGAAAAGGAACTTTTGGTGACAGCCAAAAAGGTCTATCTGACAAAGGAGGTACATGATTCTCTGGATAAGCGTCTGCTGGTTCACTATCTTTGTCACCTAAAAGATCTGAAAGGGGTAAACATGTTACTAAAATCCCCAATGCCATTTGACATCAACGAGCCTATTTTCAATAGCTGTGCTATTCACGAAGCCTGCAAAGGAAAAGACTATAGGAATAAAGGTGAACTTGTTAAATTGTTGATCAGTCACAATGCTGTTGTTAATATTCCAGACAGTGATGGCATGACAGCTCTTCACCTGATGTGTGAAAGTGGTTGTTTGGAAGGGCTCAAGAAAATTTTGGACAAAGCTACCCCTGAAACTGTAAATAAGAAAGCCCATTGGTTTGATTTAACACCATTCATGTACTCCTGCATAGTGCCTCCACACAATGACAGTTTGAGAATTTTACAGCTGCTGTTGGAATATGGTGCAGATGTGGATGTGAATCAAGAAGATGGGAGGAACGGCTTACATTACCTTTGTGCTAACGGCAACTACCAGTGTCTTGAGCGCTTGATTAGGACCAGAAAGATTGAGGATGTTAACACATGTCTTAAAAACGACATAGGGGATCGCTGCGTTAGAGGCCAAACTCTGCTTCACTGTTTATGCAATGGTGATGCAACAGAAGAAACCCTGAGGCTCTTATTGGAACAGCACGCAGATGTTAATAGAAGAGACAGCAAAGGAAAAACTCCTTTGGATTATCTGAAACAAGACCCTGTAAACTGAGTATTTCGTACGAGGAATATGTTGTATGTGTCGCGCCCGCTAAGTTCCGGGGAACAGGAAGAAAAAAAGACGAGACGTACTGACGCCCTGAGAGTGATGGAGCTTAAAGGATCCACATAATGATGCTGCCTTTTTCAAGGCACAGGAACCTACGCCTGTTCTTTCGTTATTTGTGAGGAGCTATTAGTAACCATTTTGCTCAATCAACAGAAAGTGGATATTAATGGCAATAAGTCACCTATATTCCTTAAAAAGACAAAACAGTCCTGTTTCAGGCACAATGCACCAGACAACATTGAAATACTAGTAAAATAGACTTAGGACAGTAAAGGTATTCTTGCCAAAGTAGCATATTCCAGAAGTCATGCTGTGTATATAGATCCAAAAGCTTCATTTCTAGGCTTCGTCAAGCAGTGTTTTGTAAATCGCCTGAAAGAAGAAAACAAAGGTTCTTCTTCATTTTACCTTTATAAACAACATGCACTAAGCCATTTTATTATGCACAGGGACAATTGAGACGTGCATGATTTAATAACACCAAGAACCGTCGACGTACTGGCTCTAATATCTAGAAGGGGAAAAGTCCAAATGAATCCTGATTGCAATATACACCAAATGTCACTGTCCGAACATGCACAGCGGGTGGGTGGTGATACCACTAATTGCTTCATAAAGCAATATACTGATGACAAGGGAATGAGGACAAACACAGGCACTATGGGGAAAGACTCTCAGAGATGTTCCATAATGAATTGTTGCCAACTGTGCACATAGGGTCAATTACAAAGAAGGGCCTAATGCACACGAAATTAACAAGACGTGTGTATTTGCTTTTGCAAGACACATCAACATTTACTTTGAATCGTGTGGATGTTTTGTTGGTGTTTCTTGTTTGGCTTTTTTTGTTTTTTTGGAGCGTATGTAGTCTCATATGTGTCGAATGGAGAGTTCTGTGATCTTTTTATCTCTAAGTTCCAAGAATTGTTTGAAAATCTACGTAGTAAATTATATCACTGTATAGACACCAATATTGAAGATTCATTAAATGTTTTCACTGAACTGTATCAGCGAGCTGCAGACCACAATAAGAAGATATTTTTAGGTTACCATGATATTAACTCCAAACCTCAACCCCCATGATGAGACCAAGAACTCGAACAATTAAAACATATGAAATATAAAGCATTAAGAGATCATAGAGACACTAACTTGGATATTGTGATTTATAAAAACCTACGTAAATCTTTCAAGAAGACTTTTAACAGCAAACGAAGAGCATACTTCGATGTACAAAAAGAGAAACTTACTGCAGCAAGAGACAACCCAAAGGAATTCTGGAAAACATTAAAGCAATCAGGTTCAACCTGAACATGTGACACTTCGTACGATATAGTGAGTGAGTGAGTTAGAATTTAACGTCACCTCGGCAATATTTCAGCCATATAGTGACGAGAAATGTTTTACTTAAACAAAAAATTAAAGTTGCTAAATAATCAGTCATCGAAGGACTGTAAAATAAATAGAGTATCACAGATGGAGTCTAAAACTAGCATGAACATGTAAAACTATTTTATTTACGAAGACAATACAATGTAAAAACGGGTTATAGATCGCCAACAACTGAAGGTAGATCACCATACTAGGAACCATGGGGACTTACATTACTTTTGCTACCTGCATGGACCCTAGCTGGATTTACACCATCCCTTCAGCCGTTGGCGATTGTAGGAAAATTTAGCCACAAATTAAAATGACAAGGATACTACGTTTAAAAACACAGGACGTGAAAATTTTACTTTGAAAGTTTTTGGGACTTACGTACCCTCTCAGGAGGACAATAATTTTACAATACTTCAACCCCCTTTGAGGATACAGTCACGAACAATCTAAGCTGATAAGCTACACTACCAATCATTAAAACACATCTATCTACAGAACATATTTATCAAAATTCATTAATTAAATCAATTTCTTTTAAAAAAGCAAGAATTAAATGAAGATGAACAGAAATATAAAGATCCTTAACAGTTTTAACATTGAAATATTTATCCCTTATGATGGAGAATTCAACACAGTCAAGCAGGACGTACGATATAAGCTGTGAAGACTGGTTCAGTCACTTCTCAGGGCTTCTAACTGAGAATTCTGGTAATGAGTATGACAGTGATATCAATTCAGAGTCCATAAAGGATGAAGAGCTAAAAACATTAAATTGTGACATTACTGAAAACGAAGTCTTACTTCACATTGATAAACTGGCAAAAAACAAGTCTCCTGGACCAGATGGTATTGCAATTGACTTTATTAAAGCTTCTAAGACTTTTATCAGCAATTATTTTACAGTGTTGTTTAACAAGATTTTCCAAGACAGTATTTTCCCGGTGCTTTGGGGTAAACGCATTATCTGTCCTTTTTCCAAATCTGGTGTAAAAAGTACCCCAATAATTATAGAGGTATCTCTCTTATTGATTCTGTGTGTAAAATATTCACTTCCATTCTCAACAGTAGGTTACAGGTTTGGTGTGAGGAGAAGAATATTATTCATGAAGCTCAGGTAGGATTCAGGACTAATTATGCTACTACTGACCACATTTTCTCACTTCAAGCTATGGTACAGAAACATTCATGTAAGAAGAAAGGAAGGTTCTATTGTCTGTTTATAGATTTCTCAAAGGCCTTTGATACAGTTAATCATAAAATTCTTCTGTCAAGTCTAAAAAAAGTTGGTGTTGATGGTAAATTCTATAACATCCTTGTATCAATGTATGGTAAGTTGTCAGCTTGTGTCAGAACATCTCAAGGTCTTTCAAGTTATTTTGATTGTAGTATAGGTACTAGGCAGGGTTGCATCCTCAGTCCACAATTGTTTATTATCTTTAATAATCAGCTTATGGAAAGTATGGAGCATTTTGGTGGCCGTGGTATATTTATTACCCATGATGTTAATAATCTATATGCTCTAATGTTTGAGGATGATGTTTCCTCGGATACTGCTCTCCAGCTTCAGAAGAAGATTCATGAGCTTGAAATTTTTTGTCAACTCACCGGTATGAAGGTCAATATTAATAAGACTAAAGTTATGGTTTTCAGGAATAGCGGGCCCCTTAGACAGTATGAAGAGTGGTTTCTTAATGGGCAAAGGCTGGAAGTTGTCTCATACTACAGGTACTTGGGTATTGTGTTCACTCCTAGGCTAGTTTAGACTAAAGTTCTCGTTACACTTGCTTCTCAAGCCAATAAAGCCCTTATGGCTATCTATAGATATAAAAAAAGAGTAGGTTATCTGTCATGTGCGGATCTTTTTAAAGTATTTGATGCTATGGTTAAACCTATTCTTTGTTACGGTTCAGAAATTTGGGGTGTTACCCATTGTAAAATCATTGAACAAATCCAGATAATGACATGTAAATATTTCTTAAAAGTTGGTAAAAATACATGCAAGAATATGGTTCTTGGTGAATGTGGCAGATTCCCTCTTCAACTTACTTATATGTCAAGGGCAGTTAAATATTGGTGTAGACTTTTAACTTTTCCAGGTTGTAGATTACCTCATCAGTTTTATTTAATGCTGAAGTCTTTGGATGAATCTGGACGGACGACATGGGCATCTCATATCAAGAATATTTTATTTAGATTTGGGTTTGGCTTTGTTTGGATTTCACAGGATATTGGAGATATTGATGGTTTCATTTCTGTTTTTAAGCAAAGATTGTCTGATAATCTTTCACAAGATTGGTACTCATCCCTACATAGTACAACCAAGTGTTCTAATTATATTCTTTTCAAGTCCCTCCTGAATGTTGAAACTTATCTCAGTTTAGGTATTGCCCCATATTTAAGAAATTGTTTAACAAAATTTAGATGCGGTAAATTTAAACTTAGTTCTGAGACCGGTAGATATAACAATGTCCCTTATTATTCAAGATTCTGTCCTTTTTTGCTACAAAAACAATCTTAATTTAATTGAAGATGAAATACATGTTTTACTTTATTGTAAAGCCTACTTAGATATAAGGAATAAGTTTCTGGGTAGATATTTGAAACATCCTATTTCACAACACAGTTTTATAAACATAATGACTTCAAAAAACATAAATGTTATAAATACTTTGTGCCTATTTTTATATAATGTTGGGAAAATAAGAGATTCTGATGTTTTTATGTAAAACCAGGGATAATCTACAACATTATATAGTCTCCCTGGTAAAACGCATGTAACTTCTTATTATATTTATGAATGTATTTTGGGCCAGTGGCCTATTACTGAATAAAATGTCTGTCTGTCTGTATGTAGTCTCAACACTTAATGTCCGAACAGTCATCAAAAAACATTATTTAGGCACAGGTCCATACAGGCTAATCTCAATCGTCTCCCGCTCCGACAACAAATGATCAGATCCTCGATAAACTCACAATTATGAGAAATGTAGACTTGAATGGACAGATTTGTGACAAGACATAAACCCAGTCAATCTCTATATAGTTTCAAGCCTTGGAGGATAAAACAGTATGTGTATTTTGACATACGTTGGACCTAATGTTCAAAATAACATTGTAATGCTTAATCCGACATACTGACTGACGGAGTATAGTTTTAGCAAAATTCCAGCAATATCACGGCGGAGGACACCAGAAGTGGGCTTCACACATTGTACCCATGTGGGGAATCGAACCCGGAACGCTTTAATCACTAGGCTACCCCACTGCCCTAATCCGACAGAGACACATAGAAAGCTTAATACAATACACGAGGTAACCTACAATCCTTGATGTAATATCCATTTTAAGACAAAGTAACACTACTTGCTGAGGACATTTGATCACCTCCCCACAATTGTCTTCCTGGTTGTGTTTTGCTGTATTCGACTTACCTAGGAAGACACAGGTGAGTATTATGAGGTTGTACATATGTACCATACATTTCCAATTTAATCTGTCCTCCTGAGAGGGTACGCAAGTCCCAAAACATTAAAAGTTAATTTAATCTATACACTCTTCTTAATCGCAGGATATGTGTACTTTTAATGTATGGCTAGATTTTTCTAAATTGTTAACAGCTGAAGGGATAGTGTAAATCCAGCTAGGATCCATGCAGGAAGCAAATGTACTGTAGATCCCCATCGTCCCTAGTATGGTGATCTACCTTCAGTTGCTGTCAATCAATAGCCTGCTTTTATGTTGCGTTGTCCTCTATAGTTAAAATGCAATAGTTTTTGTAATTTAATTCCATTTATCATTTTTTTATAACTTTTTAAGTCACGATATGGCTGAAATATTGCCGATGTGACTATGAATCTTAACTCACTCACTCCAATTTAATCTTGACGCATATAACATCCATTTCATCATAATTATGTTACACATTAGGATAGATGTATATTGTACTGAAGATAATAAATCCAATGATATACATCTACATGTAAATACAGAATTGTTTTCCCTTTTTTAACCAAGAAAATAAGCTATTAAGCATTAATTTCATGTTATAAACAGGTTACAATGTATGGTACTGTTTGAAAAGTATTTAAGCAAGGAGAATTATCCGACACTCTGTATAATCCGACATTTTCCCCCGGTTCCAGTGAGTGTCGGATTATACAGAGTCCACTGTACTCCGACATCGCTATTTTAGCTCAACCCAACCTACATACAAATCGTCCAACGTTTAGGTTACTGTATGTTTTATGTGCGGCCGTGTCACGGTGATCTGAATCTATTTTAGGTTGCAATGCACAGCGAATTGTTTTGTTAGGGACAGGTATTTGTGGACATCTGATCCGTTCGTGGTAATTGATATATGTCTCTTCTCGTAATACATGTGGACACAGCTGTATACGTTCAGTATATCATTCTTAGAATGACTTACGCCTTACGCCTGGCATGTCAAACCTGCACAAGCCGTATTTCATATATTATATGAACAATATTATGTATCTACGCATACTTATGTTCATGTAAACATCTGATGGGGAATAATGGGTAATGTAAAATAGTTACAGTCAAACCTGCACAAGCCGTATTTCATATATTATATGAACAATATTATGTATCTACGCATACTTATGATCATGTAAACATCTGATGGGGAATAATGGGTAATGTAAAATAGTTACAGTCAAACCTGCACAAGCCGTATTTCATATATTATATGAACAATATTATGTATCTACGCATACTTATGTTCATGTAAACATCTGATGGGGAATAATGGGTAATGTAAAATAGTTACAGTCAAACCTGCACAAGCCGTATTTCATATATTATATGAACAATATTATGTATCTACGCATACTTATGATCATGTAAACATCTGATGGGGAATAATGGGTAATGTAAAATAGTTACAGTCAAACCTGCACAAGCCGTATTTCATATATTATATGAACAATATTATGTATCTACGCATACTTATGTTCATGTAAACATCTGATGGGGAATAATGGGTAATGTAAAATAGTTACAGTCAAACCTGCACAAGCCGTATTTCATATATTATATGAACAATATTATGTATCTACGCATACTTATGTTCATGTAAACATCTGATGGGGAATAATGGGTAATGTAAAATAGTTACAGTCAAACCTGCACAAGCCGTATTTCATATATTATATGAACAATATTATGTATCTACGCATACTTATGATCATGTAAACATCTGATGGGGAATAATGGGTAATGTAAAATAGTTACAGTCAAACCTGCACAAGCCGTATTTCATATATTATATGAACAATATTATGTATCTACGCATACTTATGTTCATGTAAACATCTGATGGGGAATAATGGGTAATGTAAAATAGTTACAGTCAAACCTGCACAAGCCGTATTTCATATATTATATGAACAATATCATGTATCTGCGCATACTTATGTACATGTAAACATCTGCTGGGAAAACATGTTAAAAAAACTTTGGCCTGTTTAGTGTTTCACTTATTACCGAAGTCAGTGTAGCCATTTGTGTCAGTGGACGTATCACCAGGAGTAAAAAAAATATGAAGTAAGAAAACTTCCTTAGATTTTAGAGTTTTTAAGTTAATATTTCATATAACTGTGGTTTTCTTATTTTATAATATCTAGGGTTCTAAACTTTGCATTAATTATGTAAAGGAACACCTGACTGTCCCTTTCTCTGCACTCCTCCTTCGTAACAAACAGTGAACTGTGTCAATATTTTAATGATAGATTGTTAAACAACTTTATTATTTTTAGTACAAAAATTCTGCAAAAACCTCACAGAGTGGGTATGATGTTTTGATTATGATCAGCGTTTCTTTCAGTATGTTATGTTTATTAGTTTTCGAGTTAGATTGCAATTCATCGGTCCGCTTTTGAGCCAAACGGACTGTACCTTCGTTGAAAACTATGTTAAAAATGTTATGTTTAGAGATCATCGTCGTATTTTATCCAAATGTCGATGTTGTATTTTACCAAGCTCCCTGTTCCTCTTTTACAAAGGCATTGTAAATGTATTATGACAATGATACCCATACACATATAGTTGAAGATGAATTCATTTTTTAATAAAATGTAATTTTTATGAATATTTATATTGTATCCTATTTTAAGCTGCCTTTAAATGTAACCATATATTTTATAACTTAGATGATACCGACAAGTGTATATTTATTATGAAAGGAAAAAAAACATTGCAAAATATTTCAGCTTCGACGCACGGTCTTTATTGTTGTATAATGTACTGTGTGTAAACTGTGACACTTTAATGAAAAATATACTACTAACTCAATTAAATTAATAAAATATGCTACTAAATTAATTAAATTAAGCAATCTGAACTCTGAGTATTCTGGGTTTGCATGGAATATGGTCCTGTCCCTCATTTCGTTAAAACAGCGATAGGACGACAGAAACAGAAACTGTTATTATTATGTTATTATATTATATATACTGGTTATTGGAATTCGGGTATACGTGCACATTATTACTAACGACATAGGAACTATTTCAACTCATTTTCTGAAATATTTTAACAGTTTTCGGCTTTGATTGTTATCAAGCAGATAGAAATAGATGTTGTCCGCTCATATGTTTTATTGATCACGTCATTTACCCCGAATCGCGGATAGTGGCATTTACAAAACCTTCTGTTTCTATGACCTGTCTTCCACATGCAATAGGCTGTTGTGTTTGGGCGTTTGAATCAAACATGGTGCTGGTGTCTTCAGCATCCTTGTTTTTCGCTGTTTTTGACAATGTTTCATTTCACTCAACTCAACGAATATTGATTCAGTTGCTTCACTGCATGTTCAAACATGTCGTTTAAAGTGCCCATTAAGGATGCAAAAAGTTGAATTTACCTTAGAGTATAAATTGCCTCACCACGTTTAAGTTTATATATGACTATCAAATCTTTAGGTGTTCCCATACTTTGTTTGCAGTATATTTACGTTTTCTTCTGAAAAATTATCCAAAAACACTAACTACTTCAATTTACACGGCAGTATAATTTGGAATTCTGTTCGCAATGCATTTCACATCATGGATAACATTTGATCAGTGTGATACACTGAATGAGTCGGTGAGTTGGGTTGAACGCCGCTTTAAACATTGTTCCAAATATTTCGCACTGTGTCAGTTTGATGTTAGAGGATAGATACTCCGAATGGTGCAGGTCCCTGATGTTTCCCATGTTGGTGAAATCCACGGGTATATGAGACTATTGTCTGGTTGAGACTATGGTCTTTTATCAAAACGATTGGTTTCAATTAGAACGATAAGTATATCATATTTTTCTTAAAGGGAACAGTGCCTTAGCTGTCAACAGTTATAAACAAATATATTCTCAAAATCTCGCAACAAAACACAAGAATACCGACACTCGTTTCTTGAAATCGCTACGCTCGTAAGATAATGTCCATGGCAATTAGTCCTTAGGTATTATTTATGCTTCTCATCTCCAACGTCATTCTTTTTGTAGTCTCGTTCGTAGTAAGATATGACTTAACTAACGTTTGTGGAAGAATGCTCCAACATCAACCAGGAAGCGAACGGGTGGGCGAACAGAAATATGTTGTTTTTTTCACTAGTTACATGTGTATTGTGTTTTATGAACCTTATTCAGCTGGTAATAGTTTTTGAATTATTTTAGATCGAATCGCTTTGCTTCAGAAACAAGTTTCAATAAATGTAGATGAAGAAAGACCAACCTGAATTGAATGTGAACGGGGGAAAATATTTCAGCACAATAGGGCATACATTTCCATAAAAACGTCCGGGAAATATCAGATAGGGAAACATTTAATTATTTTACGTCGGCATGAACATTCATGGCGGGTGTGAGATGGGAAACCCAGAATGATAAGGACAGCCTTATAATTTTGAAGGAATTTGACATTGCCGTTTATGTTTTCAAACCACAAGTGCTTGGTTGGCTGGGTTGTTGTTTAACACCACACTCAGCAATATTCCAGCCACATGGCGGCGGTCTGTAAAACGTTAGTGATAAGCAAACCATGCATGTAGTAAGAGGGGACTAACAAGATCGGGTGGTCCGACTCTCTGATTCGGTTGACACGTGTCATCGTATCTCAGTTGCGTAGATCGATGCTCACGTTGTTGACCACTGGATTGTTTAGTCCAGATTCGACTATTTGCAAACCGCCGATATATAGTTGAAATATTGCTGAGTGAGGCTTTAAACAATGATTTCTTTATTATAGAGTTAATACGACGGCCACCGTCCCCACCACTGGAACCAAAAAGGCCTACAAATTATTATCAACTCTGGTACGGCATTCATTCTTTCTGTTTATTAGTAAACACAAACGTAAGTAGAAGCGACAAAACCTTTTCTACAGTCATAAGAAATCTCTACCAAAAGAAGAGTCGATTGTACAATTGTGACTATATCATGAGCAGATATTTGTTTCAGCAGTAATACAGCTGTTTGCAAACAATTCGGGTCTGAACCAGACAATCAAGTGATAGTCACCATGCATTAGGATGTATTTATGAATCACTATGAAATAGTGATGATACCAGGTGTTCACAAAAAGGTTGAGCGTATCCTGCCCCACCGGTGGCACCCGTCATAACCATATGCTAAGTCTAGTCATTTGTTTATTTGAAATAATTCGGGAACGTATGGTATAAGTCAAAATAGAGAATTGCATCGGACATCATTTTTTACTTTTCACTTGCTGTACAATTGTGAGGACATACTCATGAAAACCAATCGTTTTCACAGCCCATGAATTCATGTTGCACGTTCATTCCATGTTTGTATGTTTGGCCGCCACGCCTTTTGCGTTTCCAACACTTTGACCCAAAAAATTGCAATTTGACCGTACTTTAACATTCCCTATGCCCTTCCCTATGCATGCTTACACGAGGAATTCAATTTCTGTGAATATAAGCGAGACGCCGTCAGAATATTTCCAAATATTCCACTTTTGCGATTCTTCGTATTTGCAGAGTACATATATCAATTACTGCATATGCTGGCTGAAATGGAAGTGTATGAGATTGTTATTATCATTATAATATAATGCTGATAAAGAAATTGTGTTACGGATACTAAACCGTTATAATTACGCATTATTTCATCTTCGATTTGGTTTCTTTCAGCGACAGCTTGATTGACTATGGCTGAATCTGGAGGTAACTAGGATTTTATTCTTTGAACCTTAGAAAGTTTAACGGATATAATATTGCTGATCATTTATTTTTGAAACTGTCATTTCATTTCCCACCAACCGTGACCGCACGTTTCGTTATACATATTATCTGATAGCCGTACAGTAAGCGAGCGCACCAGGTTTTAACCCGTCACATTCATACACAGTTATACAGTATTACCCACTTACAACGTATTGGATTGAAGTTTATGTGAAAAAAAGCAATGCTAAAACAGCCTTTTCTAGCCGCTTGGAGTTAAAGACTACACGAGCGGAGATTGCATACTCTGAAGTCCGCGGTTTGTCGCGGTTTGCATTTATGCTGATGAAATATTTCCTTTTGAAGAAACTCTAAGTCAGTGATGAAGTGAAGTTTATAAGAAGCAACTGCTTTCATTCAATCCAATTTTTTAAGAAACCAAATTGAATACATGCCTCAGCACGAAAAAAATACTCAAGATGCGTTTGTTTGTATCATATTTTCAAACATGTGCATATTCAATAACACTTGCAAAACACACACACACACACACACACACCCCAAAAAAACAAAACAAAACAAAATAAACCAACCCAACAACAACACACAACAAAAACAAATCAAACAAATAAAAACACATAAGCAAACCCAATAATACACTGTTTCCATTCTCTGACTGGACTTTGCGCATAACAGATTTTGTCCAGTCCAGGGTGGTTGTAGAAGTCACAACCGTTGTGAATATTTATGAGGCTTTATGCCTGGTGTGCGTCTTGTGTCACGAAGTATCATAGATAAAGTGTGTCGTAGTGTCAAGTTGATTGTAATGGTCCTGCTTATTGCCTTTGTAAAGTAAACTTATTTGCATTTTAGATTACAAGAAACGACCGATTTCATTTTTGTGGCTAATTTCAATCCCACAGAAATGATTCCACACACTGATTATATTGACATTTCATCATAGCATAAAGCCAGAATTCACAAATTCAAGAGACTTATTATTCATCAGATATCAGTACAGATACCACCCATACCATATCACTCACACCCTGTAATTTCACCAGCATTGAATTCCAGTTGCCAACACTATTTGAATACCCTTAAACAGTAATCCAGTACGTCTAACACACCAGTCACAATGATGACGGGGAAAAAAGATATTAATACATTTAACTTGTTTCATATGTTCTTGTCTTTTAGGTGTTTTGCATGCTTTTGAAACGGGTGTCACTTTTCGGACAAGATATTCCCACCTTTTAGTGAGTGAGTTAGTTAAAATTTAACGTCACCTCGGCAATATTTCAGCCATATAGTGACGAGAAAAGTGTTACATACACAATACATAAAAGTGATTAAATAATCAGTCATCAAATGACTGTAAAATATCTAGAATATCACAGGTGGTCTAAAACTAGCTAGTAAATGTAAAAATATTTCATTTACACAGACAATACAATATAAAAATGGGCTATAGGTCAACTGAAGGTAGATCACCATAATAGGAATCATGGGGACTTACATTACGTTTGCTACCTGCATGGACCCTAGTTGGATTTATACCATCCCTTCAGCAGCTGGCGATTGTAGGAAAATTTATCCGGCAGTTAAAAGAACAAAAATACTACGTTTAAAATGTGGTAAATTTACATTTTACTTTGAAGGTTTCGGGACTTACGTACCCTCTCAGGAGGACAATAGTTTTACAGTACTTTAACCCCCTTTGAGGCCCACCTTTTAGCGAACACCTGGTATCATTACTATCTGATGGTGATTCATATACCTATGCTGGTGATATGGTTGATTACACCCGACTGTATTTTGATATCTGATGAACATGGAAAGGGTTTTGTCGCTCATATTTGCTTAAAGAACCTTCCGTTATATATAGTGCATGCCAAATACCACAAAATGGATATGCATGAATTCAGTTCCAATTGAAAACAAAAGTGAAAACAAAACAAAAAACAACAATACACAAACAAAACATGGTGATTGTTGACAAAAAAAGAAGGATGTGGCATTTGTCTTTAGTGAAATGCTTTAGAATATGCAAATCAAATTATTAGGTTAATGGTACAGGCTTCAGTCTAATTCTTGCTTTCCATTCTAACTTCTTCTCTTCTTGAAATGTCATATTTTAGTACAACGTTTTTGATAAATCAGCAGAGCCCTGCTTCGTATGTAATACGTGAATTATTAAGACAAATTTGAAATTCAAAACTACGCAATCCAGTATTCAATGAATGTATTGACATGTGGTTTTGAAGAATGAGGACTATTTTTATCGATATACAACTTCTTTATTCTAAATAGGCGACGTTTCGACAAAGATTCTTATGTCGTTGTCAAGCAAATGGACATTATAATCTATGTCGAAACGTCGCCTGTACAGAATAAAGAAATTGTATATCCATAAAAATAGTTCTCATTCTTCATCTCCTCAACTTCTAGAATGCCAATCAAAAAAGTCATGTGGCTTCGAAAGTGACAATGTGTTTCTTTTGAGGTAAAATTATGATCTTTATGACAAGGAACATGAAGATTTTATGCATAGCAAATGATACAGTCAAATACTGAACACGCCTATTTTACTTTCTTATAAACCTATCTCCGAGTTTGTCTGTAGTAAAGTAGTTTCCTTCCAGAATGGGCACCCGTGCAGAGCCACCTCCTCGTGGTGGGTGCTGGGTAACGCTAAGAGCTCTTCAAACCCCCTCGTGGACCCGGGGGTATATTTGGTCCACCAACCTGTTTGCCGTGGGTTGCGACCCTGTGTCGGTGGTTGAGGGCACTGGAACCAGGACCAGGTGCTCCTGTTGCCCAACACACTTCTCCCCTTACTTCATCTAGACGGGTGTTTGAATGGGCCGGGTTCAAGCAATCGGCTGGTCATGCCGAGTCCTGAGCACTAAATTTCATTTCTCTAAAATTATTTGGCTTGGATTTATTTGGACACAATATTGTTTGGTTTTGTGTATATATTGTATGATATATGAATTTTCAAATTTGCCTAGATGCTGGTGCCAGAAGGCGGTGGCTCATGGGCCAATCTGCTAGACTGATTACTTGTTTAATCTTTCTGCTGGAGTATATCATTCGGGTATCCCTGGTGCTGCAAGTTGGAGATCCACTTGTTATTAGCACTGTCTTTATGATACTTCGTGGTGGGTTGGGAGCTCGGATGATGAAACAATATAAATTCAATATGGCTTACGAAACTCCCTCAAAAAAACCTAAACGTCCACTTGACAACGATGATGAACAGCGACCTTCACAGTCTATTGATTACTGGCCACGGTTTATAGTGATTGAGACTATTGATAAAATGACTCTGAAATTAAATCCGTTTGCAGCCTCTAAAGGCATTCATGGCATTACAGGAGACGTGAAAAACATTAAACGCTTGCGTTCAGGTGCTTTGTTAATCGAATGTAGCAAACGACAGCAAGTATCCAACCTCCTTTCCCTTGAATCACTTGTTGGTATACCCGTTTCAGTTTCTGCGCACCGAACTCTTAACACCAACAAAGGTATTGTACGAGATCGGGATCGATTGTTCGCTGACATGACAGAACTGGATATAGTCTCAGAAATGAAAGATCAAGGTGTCACCTTTGTAAAACGGTTTAACACCCGTAAAAACTCAGAATTCCACCAAACAAACACCTGCCTCTTTTGTTTTTCGTCTCCAAATGCTCCTCAATCAATAAAGGCAGGTTACTACAATATCAGGGTGATACATACTTTCCCAACCCTCTCAGATGTTTCAAATGTCAAAAGTTCGGCCACGGTATGAACACCTGCACATTGTCTGTTACATGCGCTCACTGCAGTTGGAAGACGCATGTGACGGAAGATTGTGACAGCAACTTTAGAAAGTGCGCCAACTGCTTTGGAACACACTCATCTTTCTCTAAGGAATGCTGGATGTGGAAACAGCAGATGGAGATTAATAAAACTAAATTCAGTAAAAACATCAGTTTTGCAGAAGCTAAAAAACTCGTACAAACCCCAGGACAGACAGAAACATACGCGTCAATCACACGAACGCTATCTGATACAACATAAAGTCCTAACTACGTCAATAACCTGTCAAACAGATGTAACATGGGTGAAAACTAATACTCCCGAGACGTTTTCACTAGAACAATCCTGCAATATAATGGCAGCAAACACAAGAAATGGGCTTCACACATTGTACCCATGTTGGGAAACGAACCTGGTATTCGGGGTGACCACCCCAGATTTATGGGTGAGATAGTACACTATTGATCTCTACACTATTGAGATATGCCCGTAACAATTTTGATCACAAAAGGTTTACCAATGTAATGTACGGCAACTAAATAATTACATGTAACAGTAAATCTTGAAAGTGAAAAAAAAAATCCACCAACTATTTTAACTGTCTTCTGTGTAGTCTCAGTATTACTAGTGTAACTTTATGTCTCTTCAAGTGAAACAGGTTTTAACTATACATTTTGTGGAATTATTTCAGTTCGGATTTCTATTTTCAGTTTTCGAAAAAATGGTTTGTGTTATTTTTAGGGGAATAATATCATGGCTTTACCGCCGAATATAGTAATTCTTTAGGCTCTTATCATATTCAACAGGACATAGGAAGATTGCCTAAACAAGGCCTTTTTAGTAATGGTGATATTTTGCACATATGATAGCTGGTAAATATTATCAATTTTACAGGACATTTGACTATCCTTGAAGGACCAAATTACCAATGCCATCTTTGCACAGTGTGTGTTCATTGAGGTGATCATGGGTATCTCGAACCAACCACAGCTTGTGTGCCAAGATATCTCATACTGTTGTACAGTTTTTAAGTTCATGTATTCAACGGCAAATAAACCAAATTGAAAAGCGAAAAAAAAGAGAAAATCTTTACGGCCCAGTTCTAATTGTTGTTCTGTTTCCCAAGAACAGCCAGTTTTACCCGAAACCTGTAGTCCGAGTTTGAGTTCAGCCTAGAGTATCTGCTGTTTTTGGTGGAGGTGTTATCAGAGGGCCTTGAACCTCTCCTTCCACTAACTCTTGTCATCGCGTTCCTTGTGTGGAGCCATGTCGTCTTCGAAGTGAGGCGTTAAACAACAAACCAAACCAAACGAAACGCATTGCCATAAAGACAATTTAATCATATATATTATATACTCTCCCAAAAAAGAAACGCATATAGGAATTTCAACTGTATTTTTATGTTTATTTTGAAACATCTTGTAGACTTTATGAGTCAATGAAATATAGCGAAATTGCACACTGCGAATGCAGACTTATCCGTCTTTGACACCAACTCGAGGAAAGTCAGTTTGAGTGTCACATGGAGACGTGTGGTGGCGCTGAAGTCAATATCTCGTGTGACCACCGTGGGCATCCAGAACTGCACGACATCGCCTCAACATCGAACGAATAAGTATCAGAATCTCGTGTTGCCCAATCGCAGCCCACTCTGCCTGTAGTGCCTGTTCGAGTTGCTGAAGTGTCTGGGGCTGAGGGTTACGGCGTCGCACCCGTCTGTCCAGGGCATCCCACAGATGTTCGATCGGGTTTTAAGTCCGGTGATCTTGAGGGCCAGGGGAGCACATTGATGTTGTGGTTCTGGAGGAAGTCTCTAGTGTGACGTGCTGTGTGGCGCCTGGCATTGTCCTGTTGAAGCAACTCCCTCTGGCGATCAATGATTGGAAGGAGGCGTAGGATTTCGTCACAGTACCGTTGAGCTGTCAGGTTGCCCTGGATCATCACCAAATCACTTCTCCAACGGCAGGTGATCGCTCCCCACATCATAACACTGCCCCGGCCGAATCTGTCCACCTGGGGAACGCAAGCGTCGGCGAAACGTTCACGTCGACGTCTGTACACCCGCATTCTTCCATCGCGTCGTTCCAATAGAAATTGTGATTCATCACTGAACCAGATTCTACGCCAATTTGGTAGGTTCCAGGCCTGAACGTTGGTGCACCGTTGAACTCGATGTCGACGATGTTGTTGTCGAAGCACAGGGCCAAAATAAGGTCTTCTGGCACGTAAACCAGCATCTCTCAACCTGTTCCTGACGGTCTGTGCAGACAGCCTCCTCAATCCGGGTATTTGTCGAGCGGTACTGGTCGCCGTAGCTGTTCGATGACGCAGGTGATGTACCCGGATATAGCGATCCTGCGCCGCAGTGGTCGCTCGAGGTCGCCCACTACGAGGGACATCTGCTACCGCATTCTGCCGGCGATATCTCTCCAAGAGCCGTGAAATGGTGCTTTGGTGAACATTCATGCGTCGGGCAACTGCACGTTGGGACTGGCCAGCTTCAAGCAAACCAATGGCGATATGACGGTTTGCTTCACTTAGACGTGGCATTTTGCGTTCGTCAACAATATTCCAAATATAGTGAATAATCGACAGACAGCGATCAACCTTTTATACCCATCATTGAGACTATCTGATCCCCAACTTTCACGTGCATTGCATGTGAATTGTGTATTCTGTGACACTACACGCCGAAATTGAAAATGATGCTGTTAAATACGGGTATTTTACGGATGGTGCGTTTTGTTGTGATGTTTCAAAACATAAACACCATAGGAATCATAAACAGAGCAAAACCTTTTGTAAAATGAATCACGTTTTAATTCATAGCTACATGAAATTGCTATTTTCATGATGCATTTCTTTTTTGGGAGAGCATATATATTGCCAAACAGAATGTGTATTCATATTGACACAAAGAATGCATATTCATTGATGAGACACATATTGACAAAGAGAACAATTATATGTTTGTATAGCGTTTATATTCATTGAGCATTTCCATTGACATTGAAAATATAAACTAATGCTCAAAAGAAAGTATACAGTGTGTTTGAACAAACTTGAAAAGAAAAGAAAAACATATAATGAACATCTGTTTAATTTCAGTAGAATATTTAATTGTACAGCAATTCACAATTCACAATTCACAAATGTGCACAATTACAGTTCATGCAAAGTCGAAAGTACCGTCTGACTACACTGAAAGACACGTGGCATCATAGTCTTTTACAGATATCAGCAAGTCGTTTTTTTCTGCCAAATGTCATCAAACGTTGAATCAAGAGTGAGTGTGACCGCCTCTGGCTTCAATACACGCCAAAACACGTCGACGAATGACGTTAGGCTTGATCAGTTGTCATTCCTGAGTGGGAGAGACATTGTTCCAGTTGTTGAGTTCTGCTCATCGTATTCATTTTGTGTAACTGCATTTCATATTTGACCACTGACCCTCGCATCAGCACTACCCTCTGCTTTGAACAAACGTCTGGCCTCTCCTCGGTAAACATCGACAGTTTCCGTAAATCTTTTAGTGCACGAAAACTTAAATTATTTAAGCAGTTTCGAACCACGAAAATCGGTCCATGGGCGTAATGTAAACAATAACAGAGACCCCATTTTCAACACCGACATGTGCGTTGATATTTCGTGTCAGCTCGCTATTGTCACGAAATCGTACACATAAAACATGGATCTCAAGAAAACGTAATTTAAGCGGTTCGAGACACGAAACTCGTCGTCACAATGGCGAAATGTAAACAGGTAAAGGTGTAGGAATGCTACGAAGAAATCTTAGGCTTACGAGAGCTTTGTGTAACGGGACCCAGGATCAACCAAACACTCTCGGTATTGGGCTTGTCCTGAAATCACACGAATTGGTCACAAATACTATAATGTGTACTCCTGGCTCTTAGGATCTCAAGCCTGAATTATCAACATAAGACAAACATCACGGTACATGTGATTTGTAACTTAGTTCTATTATGTACAACAATCTTTACATAGACCAACTGGTCTTTATTACAAACCCTATGAAATGAAAACAAAAACCTGAATATACACAACTATTTTTAGATTGATACACATGAACATTAGTTAAGTACCACCTGAATCCAAGGGCACTGCTTAAAAGTTTGGTCTAAACGGGCGATCATACCACTCACATATAACTTATAATATGCATGAATAAAAACCATGTATGTATGTATGTATGTATGTGTGTGTGTGTGTGTGTGTGTGTGTGTGTGTGTGTGCTTTGCTTACTTTAAAGATAAGTGATCAACTGGTATGGGCAGCAAAATGAGTCTTGTAGAAACCACTACAGTATTAGTCAAACTTCACATTTAACATTTCCATGTACAAAATTCACAGTTATAATTATTCGCAGGGTACTGCTTTTCAAGAAGTTGCCAGCAATCCCTCTCCTTTTTCATTTTTCGTAAAACAGCTCCAGCCTTGGGTGTTTCTGTTTCACAGTGTATGAGGTACAATGGTCGATTTTTTATCTAGGTTTCAGAGGGTCATATGATCCCTGCTTAAGAAATTGTTCGAAGAATTACAAAAGCGACTTTTAACTTATTGACTCAAGTAATGCCCAGATTGCCATAGCTTCACTAATCGTTCCGAGTTCTGTTTGGGTTATAGAATGATCTTTTTTAGCAATATTGTTATATTGCCCAGTTTCTGGGCATATATTTTCACCCATTTATCATCTTCACCTTCAGCTGGAAAACCGAAGGATCCCCAGGAGTTCTGATGACGTTATCAGTTTCATTATGATTATGGTTAGTGAAAAAATGCCTATTTTACATATAATATTATCCCTAATGACAACCCACCAAAATAACCCACTAATGGTGTTGTTTAGCTAAACCCTAGTTGGTTGTTATGAGCTGGAATGCACTGCTATGTCGATCTGCTCTTGGGCTACTTTCTCGCCCAATTAACAAAGGCCGGCCTAGCAGTCCCTCCCAAGGAAAAGTGTCTCTTCCCGAGGAATATCTGACTCATTCACCCCCCGCCATGATCTCAGATAGGGAATGTATATGTTTGGCAAATATGTTGATAGTGTCAGCACATTCTGGATATGAAGTGTGTTGGCAGTGTTTCAAAATTAGGAGATTTTGACGATGTGCCAACTTTGTTCCTTACATTTTTAGCTCATTGAAGTCGCAGCTGGCAAGGCTATACCGAGGCTGTTTCAAAAGTTGCCAACAGTAAAACTAAACTCGCAATCGGCTCTGCTGTCGTCACCTACGACGGTCAGAAACTTATTAACTATATATAACTGAGATGTGATTTTTGGCAAGAGTCCAAACATTTATAAAAGCACAAGAAATAATCACTGAAATTGACGCTAAACCATGTGTGTACCGTCATATGTTTCGTGGGATGTATAAATATGACCAGGTGCTATCATATAATTATAAAATGAGTATCCTAATATATTTCTGCGATCGATTTTGAAATAATCATAATCAAAATGTTATGTTCAGTTAATTCAAACATTATAGTGTCCATATGGGTGTAATGCTGGTTGACAGTTTTCGTTAGTTTCTTTATGCTATGAAGTAAGCGACACTGGCAGTAAAATCAGCCATCAAACAAACAATGGTTTTGTATGTTAAATACCTAATTATACAGGAGTGGGAAGAGGAAATGTCAGCATTGTTAAATCTTTGCCATCAACTCAGACAAAACACCCATAAACTAAATCCACCATTTAGTGCGTATCGCCATACCCATGTCTTTGCTGACCTCGCGATTTTTATACTATCGCTGCCAGTGCTTTAACAACCTGCATCAGTTTTTTCTCTGTGATTCTTCCTTGTTATGGCTATCTTTGGCATATATTCTAGGACACATATTCATGTCATGTAGTTAAAATTCCTACAAATGACATCGCGGTTTATTGTGCACATTTGAAACGCCAGTGTGAAAAAAAGAAACTGTCAAACACGAGAACTACTTTGTTGCAAGATATTGTTTATGATGAAGATGCAGTCTGCATACATAATCCCAGATCTTTCACACCACCCCCATAATAGTTATGCTTCGTGATCTCCTACTTTCTTTACTGAGTATTTCTGGCCCCACGGTAAACCTTCAAACGTTAGGGCCATTTCGTTCCTTACACGTTTCCTAACAGTTACAATTGCTTATATGGAGTAACGTATTTGTAGGGTTATAACGCTATTAGCGGTATTATTGTTTAGCGGTATGCAAAAACAAATAAGAGCAAGAGAGTTACCTCCCTGGAGGATGTTAAAAAACATTGGCTAATAAAAGCATGTGAATTCCAATGCACGGTTTGATTTATTGAAATCAAGTGCCCTGATAACCCATCGGTCATCAGAAACAGTATTGTATTGTTGTCCTTGATCAGCCTAGTCGAAAAACTGTTTGCTTTTTAGCATAAATCAAAGGTCGAGTCAACAGCCTTCTTTGTAACTTTCAATGTCAAAATATTAAGGGATCTTTTTTATAATGTTAATTGCCATTTTGTCATATTGATTTTTTTTAAAGAAATATAATTGGCTGACAAATTTTAGGCAATATGTTTTGTAAAGAGATATAGTTTTAATTAGCAGCCGAGATTGTTAGTGGCTGTATCCTCAAAGGGGGTTAAAGTATTGTAAAACTATTGTCTTCGTGAGAGGGTACGTAAGTCCCAAAACATTCAAAGTAAATCTAAACTTCCCAGATTGTTTCAACGTAGTATTTTTGTCAGTTTAATAATGGCTAAATTTGACTACGATCGGCAGCGGCTGAAGTGTTGATATAAAGCCAGCTAGCAGGTAGCTATGGAATGCTGTAAGGGACATTCTACCATGACTTCAGTAAATAGTGGATTGTGATTGGTTAATCAAAGTCATTCAGAGGTATATAATCACGTTATATACCTCTGATTTTCCAACTCAGTATGTATTTTTGCAAAATCGTAATAACGCGGTCGTGGTAGAATGAAGATAAACGTACTGTGTTGGAAATCAGAGGTATATAACGAAATTATAATAGCTCTAAATTTTTTATTTAAAACCTCACGCTACGCGTTCGGTATTAAATAAAATTTAGAGCTATTATAATTTCGTTATATACCTCTAATTTTCCAACACAGTATATTTATCTCCTCATTCTAGCGAATTCGCATTCTCACACTTTTGGCATTTTTAGCTTATTTCCAAAGGTCGAGATCGCGAGAATGCGAGATCGCGAGAATGTCCCTTACAGTATTCCGTAGTTTCTGGTGACCTATAGACCGTTTTTATAGTGTACTGTTGTCTATAGGGATATGTTTTTAAGATCATGTCCAGGAACATTCGTTGGGGTTGCTCTCGGATGGTAGTTCAGGATGGTGGACAAGAGACCGCAGACAAAAGTCAGCGGTAGTGTTGAAGACAGCAGCCATGTTTATTATGGTTGGTAAATAACGATAGAACTGGTACATAAGATGGAAATTGCGTGACAGAACGCACATCGGGACCGAGTGTTCAATGTTCCTGATGTGGAGACCCGCTCTGTCACTTACACACATTCAGAAGTCGCACAGCGATTCTTCATCGTGGACGTAGTCGTTGGTGAGGCGACGGCCTTGGCCAACGCCCCGACAAGCCGCACAATCCGTCCCTTTCTTTTGATGATCTGAGCCTGTCTCGTCCCCTGACTAGTCTCCCTGCTTGGTCTCCCTGCTTGGTCTCTTCTGGTCTCCCTGAGTGACCATGTCAGTCAGGTTTTATACATACGGACATTACGCCACGTTATGCAAGGTCACTGACCTATGCACATGTACATAGAATAATCGTTTATCTGTTTTTCAACCGTTCTCTGAAGCCGAAACTCTGAAGTTGATTAGAAGATCTAAACAACTACTTGTCCCTTAGATCCCCTTCCTACGACGCTGATTATCGACAACATTGACATCCTCTTTCCAGTTGTGACATCATTGGTCAACCTCAGTTTAGCCAATGGAATCATGCCAAACTCTTTGAAAACTGCACTTGTCAAACCCCTCTTGAAAAAACCTGGCCTAGACTGATGTATTAAAGAACTATCGTCTGGTTTCCAACCTTCCATACATTTCAAAACTCATTGAGAGAGCTGTGTGCCAACGTCTATCAGAACACCTGTCTTTGTATGATCTTCATGAGCCCTACCAATCTGTGTACCGACCAAATCACAGCACTGAGACGGCCCTGCTCTATGTCATGAATGAACTGCAATCTGGAATTGACAAAGGCAATGCAGCCCTCCTGGTTTTGCTAGATCTTAGCACAGCCTTTGACACCATCGACCACAGCAGTCTCCTGTCCTGTCTTCAAGTTGAGATCGGTATCGATGGAACTGCACTTGCTTGGTTCAAATCATATCTGGAAAATAGGCATCAATCAATCCATCTCAACGGGGTATCTTCATCAGCACTTAAGCTTAAATGGGGCGTTCCACAAGGTTCAGTGCTCGGACCGGTGTAATTTACCCTCTACATTCGACAATTGGGTGAAATCATTGGAAACTATGATCTTCCGAAGCACTTCTACGCTGACGATTCCCAGATCATCAACATCTTCAGACCGGATCCTTCCTCAGCATCAGTAGCTCACACTAAGATCAGTCAGTGCTACTCAGACATTAAACATTGGATGACCGCAAATAAACTGAAGTTGAATGACGAGAAAACAGAGGCACTCCTAACCGGACCTGTGAGTCGAACACGAAAAACACAGCTTGACAGCATCACAGTTGGAACAACGCCGATTCCTCTTGCCAGCTCAGCCAGGAACCTTGGAGTCACATTTGACTCCCAACTAAGTATGGAGGCCCACGTCAGCAATATCTCCAGAACTTGCTTTTTCATCCTAAGGAACATCAGTTGTATCAGAAAACACCTTACCACCACTGCTACTATAACCCTCATTATCTCTCTCGTCATCTCACGTCTTGATTACTGTAACTGCTTCTTGATTAACGCTCCCAAATCTCTGATCGACAGATTTCAGCATGTTCAAAACACAGCCGCAAGAATTGCATCCCTTACCCCCAGACAGGCACACATCACTCCATTACTCAAATCTCTTCATTGGCTTCCTGTTCACTTCCGTATTAAGTTCAAGCTCCTGTCCCTGACCTTCCAATGTAACCTTCTTCAGACATACCAGCCTGCTCGAACTCTCAGATCCCAGACCAAGTCTCTCCTTGTTGTCCCAAATACAAACACTGCCCGCTACGGTCACAGATCATTTGCATATGCCGCAGCAACTGAGTGGAATAATCTGCCCCAAGAACTCAAAGACTCTCAAACGTTGTCATCCTTTAAATCCTTACTAAAAACCTTCCTCTTTCGCCAAGCTTTCCCTGACTTTCCCTAATATCAAACCATGTTTGTGCGCTTTGAGCATCCTTATGTTTGGAAATAGCGCTATATAAATGCACTATTATTATTATTATTACATACGTAAGATCCGCCGACGTAGAAAGGTGTTGATTGGCATTTACTGGAATTAAGGGTCCTGCCCGGAGGGGGGGGGGGTTATGATAAGAGGGCTACACCGAATGATTGCTGAATACATTAAACAGACAAAGGGGATAGAATTTCTGTGCACTTTGGATATATACTGAAACAATTTTGTTGTTTGAATATATGACGCTTTACAGAAACTTATTGAAATGGTTTACTCTATGACAATAACATGCTTGATTTAAGCTTAGAACCATGATGCGCTAGTAGTTTTACTGTCCTTCGATGACAGGCTTTTGCGTTCTAACTTTATAGATTTTAATATTGATATATAAATTGTTCTAGTCACGATGTGTCTGAAATATTGCGGATGTGACACTAAATTCACTCTTCATTCACTCTTTGTAACTTTGCCTATCAACGAGAGGTTGTGTCTGTTATATAACACACCCTGTGGGATGGGCAATAGTACTTAACAGTTGTATGCTGACATTTTCTCGAGGAAAGCACACAGGCTTTTCGCAATCGATAACGTTAAACGTATTCTTACATTTTGACACATCCCCTCACCATAGTACTTTGGCACGTTTACAGTTCTCTAAAAACATAAGTCTCTATTTGACACCCTGTGCAGTTCTTTTTAAAAATATATACCCCATTATTCAAGTTGCATACGTTCCTGACGTCATATGGCAACCGCACTGTATATAAAGTGTGCAGATAGGATCTGAACGACAGAGACGGCGACGCAGTTCCACAAGTCATTACGTAAGTGTTAAAAATATCTTCTTTGCTATTACTTTTTGAAACAATTAAATTCACCTGTCCGATTTTGATTCAGGAAGCTCGTTTGTCCCTGATGATATTGGTCTAGGTCAAAGGGTACACAGTAAAGACGGGAAAATACAACCTTTTAAGTGTTAATCAAACACACATAAGACACAAATTACAATGACGTAGTTAATATTCCAATGAACTGTTTCTGGACAAATGTCAGACTGGCCTGTTCTATTATTCGTCAGCATAACAAAAAGTGTTGTTTAACAATTGATTGAGGTAGGTTGTTTGTTCTTCAAAAGCCCAGGGTGCCGTTGTACAAAACAACCTTAGCGCTAAGGCTACCTTAAGTCTATGTTAAAGTATGGGAGTTACGGTCACCTTAGCGCTAAGATCGCTTTGTACAACGGCACCCAGGGCTGTTGCATAAAACAGCCTTGGTGCTTGGACCTTTATGGGCCTGTGGTTAAGAATTGGATCGATTCAGACTTACGTTCACCTTAGCGATAAGACAACTTAATGCAATGGGCCTCTTGGTCGGTTCAATGGCTATAAGGCAACTGGAAATGATAATATCGTGAAAGAAGCGACCCTTGTAATAAAATTTAAAGTACTGGACCCGTTTGAATCAAACTTTAATGAAGCATTAAGTAATGTAGCATTACATTCTGCTGTACTATCGTTTTAATGGCGTCGTGTTGTCATAAGCGTCATTAACGTAATGAAGGTCCTTGGGTATCATTAGAGCGTCATTAAACTTCCTGGAAAAGTGAACGTTGCGACAGAATTTCGTTTGCGCCGCACTGGATCTACCTACAGCTATAAAATTACACAGAAATGTAGAGTATTAAATGTAGTATCTCATGGTATAAACTCAGTTTGAAAAGTAGACACTGCTGCAAATGTTACTCCTAATTTTGTTATGCGTTAAAATAGTAAATTTCTCTGCTTTTTATCGAGCACTGATAAAAGTACTGTGCTACTATATTTTCAATTGGGCATCTTTACGGAAAGTGTGAGCGAATAAAATTCTGCCTGATACCTGAACGAAATAGGTATGTAATAAATTGGTTTGTGTGTGAGAAAGTAAGAATATTTATGGATAACAACTTCTTTATTATATATGATGCGACGTTTCGGTATGGATTCTTATACCGTTGTCAAGCAAGAGTGAAGTACTACAGCACAGACCAGGCTTATATACATGAACAGGGATTAAGTAATAACAACATGTAGGACTGAATGAGGGGGATTAACAATAACAACAAGGCACGGTGGCCATAATGTAGTGACAATAGGAAGCCAATGGTGGTTGATGTAAAAAACAAAATATACATGCTGATGAGATTAATTAACAATGATGGCTGAGGTGCTCTAATCTGTTGTTTTTATGAGATCATTGTATGCAGAAGGGATGAGATATCCCTGGTCTCTGTTGATTGAGGGCTTGTGTCTCCGGATTTGAACTGCTTCTGCAAGTTTCCTTTTGGTGAAGTCCTGGTGGTTTTTGGATAATATGTCCACATTGTCCCAAATTATGTTGTGATTGGGGCAGTTGATGATGTGGTCTGATAATGCCGATTTTCTATCAGATTTAGTGGTAGATGATAAGTGTTCTTTGATTCGGATATTTATGGGCCGGGAGGTTTCGCCTACATAGGCCTCGCCACAGTCACAGTTGATTTTATAGACAACACCTTTGGGTTGATGTTGTCGTTTAGAGGTGTTCCTGCCATTCGCTTTCAGTAGGGTTTTTAGTGGTGTAGAGCTGGTAAAGTAGGTTTCGATGCCTGCTTCTCGCTTGAGGAGACGGCTGATGTGGTGAGAGGTTTTCCCTATGAAGGGGGAGGGAGATACGAATAGGTGCTGGTTCAGGTTTGTTGGAGGCCGGTTTTCTTGTTGGGTGGAGTGTGGTGCTGATAATTTTATCGACTAGTTTCGACGGGTAGTGGTTGAACTTGGTGAAAACATGGCGGAGGTGCTGTATTTCTGTAGTGGGACTGGTGGAGGAAAGGTTGATGGCTCGTCTGGTGAGGGTGGAGATAATGCCAGTTTTGGTTCTCAAAGGGTGGTTGGAGTCAAAATGAATGTATTGGTCGGAGTGGGTTGGCTTTCTATAGACACTGGTACGGATCTTGTTGGCTGGACAGAGGGGAGCCCATGGGCAGGCCGTGGATTTGTTCATAGTAGTCGTCTCCCCAGGTGAAGTAAGTGGAGGTGATGCAGGCAGAGGTGAGGGCAATGATGGAGTCAGTGGTGAGGTTGGTGTCAAGGGGAGTTTCTAATTCAGAGATGCGTTGGCGGAGGATTTGGAGAGTTTCTTCTATGGGGACACTTGTGAAGAGGTCCACAACATCGTAACTCAGGATCTGGTCTGCTTCAGTTATTTTGAGGAGTTTGTTACAGAAATCCGTCGAGTCAGAGATGTAGGAGTCCGCTGTTTTACCGAGTGGGGCAAGGATTTCCGTTAGGTGTTGGGCGGTACTGTAGAACACAGTGTCTCTGGAGCACACAAGCAGTCTGGCCTTGGGTGGGGTCTTGTGGATTTTTATCGTGGCTCTGGCATACGGTGGCTGTGGGTTAGATGTGGCGTGCTAGTGTGCTTACGTATAACGTTATCGATCAATCTTAAAAGTGACTCGCAATATGTGTTGAAAATGGATTTTCTTCTATAACGTCAAATGGCTACAGAAAGGTCATACGCTTTAAAGGATAAGGGGTCATCACTCCGGTATGCTTAATACTAAGGCATTGTGACTCAGATCATTTGGAGAGAATTTGCTGTGAATAAGGACATTACATTTTCGTGATGTTTTGTTCACGGAATTAACGCAAACAACGATACTCAAAACATTTGTGACAAACGCGCTCCTGGCCAATGATTATATGCCATTGTTTTGTCTTTTACATAACATAAACAAATCAATGAACAAGACATATCCTTTCAAAACGTGTGCATATATACGTTTCATGAAATGTTCTCCGTGATTTTGCGTCTCGCATGGCGTAACGCAGCACATGAATATATCAAATTTTTGTATTGTACCTGTTTTTATTTTTCTAGTTCTTGCTACGATACTCTTTACGTGCATATTCTAAAAATATTGAGTTAATGCATGCTACGAATAGACAAACTGATGTCCAGCAACTTGAGAAATTGTTGCCCAGTATAAAATTTGATTTTTGCTTTGTTTACATTTCTAGCAAGCGCTGTGGTATGAGCACAACGTTCCGTTTTCACACCCAATATGTTTCGGTTATTTTCTAGACACTTGGTTTTAGTGACAAAGACCATTTGTAAGTTGATTCTAAAATGTATGAGGAATTCAGCGATGCATTTGTCACAACTGAATATGAAATATACGTGATGTAATATGACCGGCCTTAGCGAAACCTGATTTGGTAAACCCTATCCAATATGGCGGAAAGCTCACTTCCGCGTTTGTGTCCGTGTATTTTCCAAAACATCCCAACCTAGGTTTATCGGCAACGTTTCAGAATTATTTAGATATGTTTCTTAACAGCAGTCGAAATGTTTGTTTTTGTTCCGAGGTTTAGCCGTAAAGATGCAATTTTGACAGACGACCGAGAGTAACGCTTTCGTGTTTACGTCGCGGAATTGTGGGAAATGTTTAGGGGAATCAACGAATTGAATGAAAATATTTACATTAGGACGTCATTAGATAATGATACGCTAATAAGTGTTTCATACAACCTTTTTAAACGTTGCCTTTAACTAAAGATGCATTAAGGATTTAATGTATCATTAGGGTTTAATGTTGACATTAGTTAATGAAGCAATGATACAACCGGATCCAGGTATACTGTCTGAAAAAAAAGAAACGCAAAAGCGTTTTTCAGATGTTATACTTTATGTAATTGGTAAAAATCAACAGGCAACAGTAAATTGTTCACATTTGACACAAGCAATTGCCACTGACCGAGTTCTATCATGGCGCACACGAAACTATCGAATAGGTCATTTGTTTTCAATATCTGTTATCACCTTGAGGCCCATGGCAGTGCCTGGTTCCTCAAAACGCCGTTGTAAGTCTTGCCCTGTCAGGTCGGGGCGTTGTCGTGTTGAAAAATGACGTTTGCCTTGTTGCATAATGGGAAGGACGTGTGATCTACGAATTTCATCGTTGTGCCGTTAAATTGCATTCATCATGTACCGAGTCTGTTGTGCCGGTATGGGAGGTCCACATCATTACATTTTCTGCATGCAGTTTCTGTCTTCTGTCTGTACTTGTCACCAAACTAAACACGTCTTCCATCGCTGTTGTGGCCGTGCAGTCAGAAGGAGGGTTGAAGTTCATCACATCTGAAATATGAAATCCGACGCAATTTTGGTATTAAATTGCTGCAGCTTGGTGAGCCGATCAACCCGTAGGAACCTTTCCTGCGCTACACTTGTGACACGTGGTTGATCGTTTCTGGGTAGGTTACGTGTTCATCTGATAACGGTTCCTGAATCTTGTAAATGCTTTTTGGCAATACTTGGAGAAACCTGACTACGGCCGATGACGTTGTTGTGCTGAGCTTGTCAGTCTTCGTTTATTTTGTACTTTTCACTTTACAATTGGGATGACAGACAAACAAAAAGTCATCGTTTTCATAGCCCAACAATTCTTGTTGCGCGTTTATTCTAAGTTGGTGTTTAGCTGCTACTAATTTGCGTTTCCCCCACTTTTTCGGTATCTGTGTGACCGTACTTCATCACTCCCTATGCATGCACACACGAGAAATGCATTCTGGATGAATATGAGCAAAACTTAGATATTTCCAATTTTTCTACTTTTGTGTTTCTTTCTTTGCAGAGTATATTATCAAGTATATTGGCTGGCAAACTAAGATGAAAATGTATGTGATTATCCTTATCATTATAATATTGTGCTGATAAAGGAACATGGGTTGCATATGTTCAACTGTTACAATTAAACTTCATTTCATCGCATCTTCATCAGTAGTTAATAAAGGCAATACTCATTGAGAGCTTTGTTTTTGGTTTCTTTCAGCGACATTTTGGTAAATCATGGCTGAATTTGCAGGTAACTAAGATTTTATTCCTTGAACCTTAGACTGTTTATGGATATCTAGTCGTATATATTTTTGAAACTGACGTTTGATTTCCCACCAACGATGACCGCACTGTTTTTCTAATACCTATTATCTTATAGACGTACAGTAGGTGAACACATCGGAGTTCAACCCCATATTACATTCATACACATTTTACAGTATTACTCACGTACAACGTAAACGGGTATAAAACTGTAAGCAAGAACCAACGTCAAATTGTGTGAAGCCATTGTCCGGTGTCCTCCGCCTTGATACTGCTGGAATATTGCTAAAAGCGGCGTAAACCCATACTCACACACTCGACCACCTCCTTCGTCACCTACTTGTATTTGTATTGTTTTTGTACACTCAGTGTATAATTCATAGACGATTTGGTCATTAATTTTGCATACAATATCTCAAAAAACCTACATCAATGGTCTATAAATGTATGTTAGTTAAAATGGTGATCTCTGGTTTTGGATTTATGTATATTTGAAATAGCCCTGGCTAGTCGCTTGGGATGAAGGACTACACGAGAGGATGTTGCCTACTCCGAAGTCAGCGGTTTCTCGTCTTCCAAGCTGATGATATATTTGCTCTTAGAGAACCTCCAAGTCAGTGATGTAGCGAAATGTTTAAAAAGCAATTGTTCACATTCATAAATCCTTAAAGTAAGAAACCAATACCGGTCACCGAAACAGAATAATGATTAAGAAGGGCTGATTTTGTTTTGTATATATATCCAAAAGGTCATGAGCATATGGCCAATACATAAACCCTCAAACCCCATGAAAACAGAGAGCACCTCCACACACACACACACACACACACACACACACACACTTCTCCAACCCCAAAAAAGGAAAAAATCAGAACAAAAAAGAAGCAAAGAACAGAACCTCAACAAATTCAGGAAAGCTCTGTTTCCATTCCCTGATTACATAAGAGTGAGTGACTGAGTTTAGTTTTACGCCTTACTCAGCATATTCCAACTATATAGCGGCGGTATGTTAATACCAAATTTGGACCAGACAATCCAGTGATCAACAGCATGAGCATCGATGTGCGCAATTGGTAACCGATGACATGTGTCAACCAAGCCAGCGAGCCTGACCACCCGATCCCGTTAGTCGCCTCTTACGTCAAGCATGGGTTACTGAAGCATGGGTCTAACCCGGACCTTTAAGGGTGATTACATAAGAGATTTTGTCCAATCCAGAGGTGTTTATAGTAGTCTCAACAATTTATAAGCTGTATGCCAGGTGCGTCTTGTGTCACGAAGTATCACACCTAACCCGTCTGTCATAGTGGCAAGTCGATTACAATGTTCTTGTTTACTACCTTTGTAAACAAAACCTGTTTGAATTTTAGATTACAAGAAACAACCAATTCCAACTGCTCCCCCGAAACTTCTCCCGAAGCCAGTGCTAGAAGGCGAATCATCTGCTGATGATGGTACGTATTGTTTCGTATGTTAAATAATAATGCGTATAAATGTAGTTTAACGGTTTGTGGCAGGACTTTAATGGTACAATTAATGCATTTAATTTATGCAAAAAGAACACGTTATATACAAATGAATACTGATGCATACATTAATATTTCCCAATTTTCTAAACAACTGCAAATTTGATGATACGACATTAAACAATATTCACTCACTAATTGATTTCCTCATTGTTTTCAGAAATGGATTTTGATAAGGAATTTGAGGCGGGTGTTACACAGGAAGGTAAGTAAACCATATGTAGTGAATTAATTAGGGTAAGTGTTTTCTAACTTAGAAATCGGCAGTGTTCATGTTACATCTTTGCGGCTTGTAAACAAACAAGCGTAACTGAGACGAAACAGTGCTTGATATCATAGCAAAAATGCAGGCTTATACAATAGTAATAATCCACTTTTATAGCGCCATTCAAGGATGAATAACTTGCTCAAAGCGCTATTATTTTTATCCCGGATAACCAAAGCTTCCTCCGAGGCGCTAGACAGTCACATGACTTATCCTACCGGGTACCCATGTTCTGCTGGGTGAAAAGAGACAATTTTCAACAAACTCATTTGCCATAGACCACTTGTGTCACATGTGCTTCGTTGTGGGGGCAGGACTGAAGTCCCAGAAACACTAAGGAGTCAAGCTGCCATACACGGCCACCCATCCAAAACCTCTCCGCTCTCAACTTTGCTTAACTTCAACTGATATATGACTGGGCTCTATGCACAGGTACACACATCACCAATGACATATATTCAACAAAATGAGAGACTTAACAACCCCATTATTGGTAATATTTCTTACGGGGTTGCCTCTATTTTTGTTGTTGTGCTATACTTGGCAACCGACGTGTTAGTCTTTTTTGGTCATAACGCGTTAATAGAAATGTGTGAAACACATAAATCACGGATGCAACATACGGCGCCGTTGAAGATCGCTCTTGAAATACATGGGGCACCGCGCCACGCATTGTTGTGATAAATATGGTGTGGAGGGGGCAGTGTGATGGTTTCCGGAGCATTTTACGCCAATGGTGGAACTGAATTGATTGTCATCCCGGGATTCAGAGAACAAGAGGATTGTTTACACATGACATCGTTTTACCTCATGTTATTTTTAGGAATTTATGTGTACCCTATCTCAATACGAAGTAACCCCCCCCTCTCTCTCTCTCTCTCTCTCCCCCTCTCTCTCTCTCTCTCTTTCTCTCTCTTTCTCAGGCAACATACATGTATTTATATTCTCATTTTCAGAATTTCTGGAGGAGCTTTACAACGGTAGTAGCTATGTAAAAAATGAACGACGCATAATGCTTATTGGAAGAACAGGATCGGGAAAAAGTACTACCGCCAATACCATCCTTGGTAGGAAAGAATTTGAGTCAAAATCGGCCGGTAGTTCAGTCACATCAAAGTGTCAGTTTGGCAATGTCAAGATTGCCAATAGGTGGGTTCTATTGGTCGACACACCAGGGATGTTTGATACATGCGTTTCAAATGAGGACATCTCAAAGGAGATAATGAAATGCACAGCTCTTACTTCCCCTGGCATACACGCTCTCATCTTGGTTATCAGGATTGGGAGATATACAGAAGAAGAAAAGAATACAGTTAAACTGTTTAAGGAAAACTTTGGAGAGGAGCTGACAAAATACATGATGATCATCTTTACCGGGAAAGACGACCTCGAACACGATGGGACCACACAAGAAGCATTTGAGGAAAAATGTCCACCTTCACTTCAGGCTTTGATCTCTGAATGTGGAGAAAGATTACACTATCTGAACAACAGGTCTAGTGAAGAACAAAAGGACACGTTTAGAACGGAGCTGGTAGATGCCATTGACACGATGGTGGAGGAAAATGGTGGAAGGTGTTACACTGCCCATCGATTTCAGAAAGCTGAGGCGATCATGAAGAAGAAAGAAACTGTACTGAAGAAAAGGATTGCATACAAAAGTAGATATAAAAGGGAAAATGTAAAGCAACAGTTAGAACAATTACTCAATAAAGACAACACAAAGCTCGTAAAGATGACAACAACAACCACAGGAAATACAATAGACGTTGCGCAGAAAGCTCTAGCAGTACTAGAGCAGAAATATATGGACCTCAAGCGCGAGTTTGAAAAAGTCAAAGATGAAGTGGACAAGCAGCTGAGAGAGAAAGAGGACGAGTTAAAGAAGCTTAAGGAAGATCGTGAACGACTGGTGGAAGTAGAACAACAGAAGTTGCATGAGGAGAAGCGGAAGGTTGAAGAGGCGAAAAGGTTAAAGGAGGAGATAGACGAGATAGAAATGAAGGACGAAGAAGAGGCAAGATTCCAAGCAAGGAAGGAAATTGAGGAGGAAAAGGGATTCTTTGATGTCTTTCGAAGAGGTTGGAATAGACTGAAAAGCATGTTCACTCGTTCAACCAAGAAATAAGGTTCAACTCCTCACGGTCCAGTCATCGTATCACCTCACCTACTCAACACTGGCCAGCAGTGTGTCGCTGTGCTTGAGTTCTTTGAGTTTGCGCTCGCTGGAGAATGTGATGTCTGCAAATTTTCTTCTCTTTAGTATTAATCTTATACTCTAATAATGCCATATATTGGTTTGGTATATGATATCTCTCACATATCCACTGACATAGTCACATGTTGAAAGTGTTTTAGTAACTATGATTTTCATGCAATAGTGGTGTTTACTAGTAATCTGCAGATATTTATCACGAACGTACAATCATATTACACCTCAATGTACATATCTGCCTGGGAGGAATGTAATTGTTGAACAGTACTTATATGATTTCTTTCCTTGATTGTATCTTGCTGATCAAAATAAAACTGTGAATGTTATTTGCGTTGTCTGTCATTTCTCTATTTACTGGATAAATAATAATAAAATAAAAAATACTTCAGATAACGCCGATCCTGTTGATGTTATGACAGCGAGCCTGATCACCCGATCCCATTAGTCACCTCTTACGGCCTGCATGGGTTTGCTAAAAAACAATTCTAACCAGGATGTTCAGGGGTCTCGCTTTTCGGAAAAGGTATTTGGTTATGACACAAATGTTGGAAGAAAGCCTTAAATGTCACCTTGTTGAACACTGTCACAGGTATGGCGCTAGCGCACCTGGGATTCTAGCACACCTGGGAGACATAATTCATAGGTGTGTCTCAAATGAGTGGGGCACGCGTAGTGAAAGCTACGAGAGATTGCATCTGTCATGGAGCAATTCTGTTACATAGCCGGCATGTGGGCATATTTAAAGTTTGATTCTAAACTATTATGTCACATTACCGTGGTGATTCTTAAAGGTGGAGCGCTGACATTTAGATCATAAAACTGATTTTTCCCACGAAGCAATTCTGTTCTATAGCCTACATGTAAACATTTTAAAATTCTGATATTTTTTAATCATGTTCCAAAGTTTTACGCTTCGTTGATGCTGAAATGTGGATCATTACAGTGCCATTTGCCGCAAAGTCATTGGCCAAGAAGGATTTTATGTCGACGGTGTTGCAACAAGATCACTGTGGTGGAAGAAGACCAATTAAATACTTTTCCTGGGATATCAGCAGGCTGGTTCTAAAATAACACGAGTTGGTTAAGAATAAAATGGAACGATAGAGGTTACTGGTTGTGAAACGTCGTATTAGTAACACACAATCTTTGAACGATGCAATACACAAACTGTATCAATGTAATAAGATTACGCAATGCCATTTAGAAAGTGGTCAAATGTAACATATGTTATATTTAGGATTATACTTTCTTAGTAAAGTACAAATTCTAGTACTTTTTTTAATTGAGCCCCATCCGGAATTCAAACTCACACCCTCAGAGTCAGGCACCTAATCGCCAGCACACAAAGTCAGCCGCCTAACCCACTCAGTTACCGCGACTTCCACAAAAATGGAAGTCGGACAACTGGTAATCTAGACTGCGGGCTTTGTGTACCCCTCTGATAAGTCTTAAAGAACAAATAAACT
The DNA here is from genome assembly GCF_003918875.1 of Haliotis rubra. Lineage (NCBI taxonomy): Eukaryota > Metazoa > Mollusca > Gastropoda > Lepetellida > Haliotidae > Haliotis > Haliotis rubra. Next base: position 364,469 of record NW_025767611.1, on the reverse strand, counting down.
TTTGTTTTTTGTACTCTTTTAACTATTACATATGAAAGACGTGTGGTTAATCTTAAGCGGAACACCAATTTCGTTCGTAAAAAAAAACTTGTGGTTAATTGAAACCAGCGATTAAAAGTTGCCAAAATGTCACCTGCTTCACTCTCGCCCGCCAACGAAACCACATAGGGGTTTCGTAGCTCTGTCGCCAGAGCACTGCAGCGAACCGGAAGTGACGTTTTATGAGGAAGGATTTTCAGTTAGTTGATAATAAAAAGTATAACAAGCTCGTCATTTTGCTGATTTCTCGACGTCAACGAAGACATGCCGAATCGTTGCGTTGCCGTCAGTTGCTCCTTGGTGTCGGGTGATGGTGTCACCATGCACTGATTTCCACCGGACCCCGTAGTTCGTGCCAAATGGTTATGTTTGTGAGTGCGAAACGAGCGTTGTGGAAGCCTGGAACGATATCTTACTTGTGTTCAGATCGCTTCACGGAAGTTAAAGAATCAAAACTACTTACTAGTTGTAGTAAATTATGTATATGATTGATGATCAAAACGATTTTCCATGACACAACGATTTCTTCCTCGGAAGCGAGATTGTGGTCGAAGTGACAATAATATTGTAAGTAGTGTTATACTCAACTCGCTTCCACGAGAGAAATTGTTACGTTATAAGGTGTCATGCAAAATCATATTGGCCATCGATCAAATACACATTTTACTACCAGCGGATGTTCGCGACAGGGCGTCGCCATTTTTAAAAATCGTGACCTCATGGGTTAAAGTCTGTTAAAGAATTAATGAGATTATGGTTTGTTTTCATCAAGTTAGAAAATCAAAACTACTATCTACTCGTGGTTAAATATGTATTTGAATCATGACCAAAAGGATTTTGCATCATACGACTTGTAACATAACGATTTTTTCCAAGGAAGCGAGGTGGGGGTCGAAGTGACAATACTGCGCGATAAATTTCTTGCTACATTCACGTGGTTAACGTCCACTCACCAGTATGTAGATACTAGTCAATGTACGTCTTTATATTTGGTCTTATAATCCTAATTAGTTTAATATCATACTTATATGCATTTTGAAACTTAATAAAAAGCAGGCGATCTGCTGATACTTATAGTGAATTTATAACGGGACTGTGATGTCTAGACAATGTGAATCATAATTCGCACACACGTCCCAGTGTATGTTGTCTGTCTCATTACACTTCACGGCGAAAACAATGAATTTGTTGAATGCTACGACAAATGAATAAAAACAAAATGCAAATATTAAAATTAAAACAGGAACAATGTCAGGCTATTACCTTGTTCGAGGAATGTATCCATCAATGTCCACAAAACGAGTCATATGCCATTCCTCTGCAGCTGTTCCAAGTGATGTGTCTTGTAACAGTCTAACATGCGAAAAAGTGATATATTGTTTCAGGTTTTTCACCTTGGTGTATAGTCTCATTGGTCACACAAGATAGCACACCTGGCAACTAATTGCGTAATGTCCGCCATTCCTTAAAAAAAGTAATTTAGTTAGCCAATAATGAGCAATCAATCAATGCATTTGCGGTTAATCCTTTGAAAGAAGGACACTGTTTTTACACAGACACTTTACGACAGAGTGTATGCAGCATAGATGAGTAAATCTACATGCATAAACACTACCTTTTGACAAATCCGCTGTGCAAAATAAAACTGTGTAATCATAGCTTTCGGCCGGGAGCCGTGCCAATTAACACTTATCAGAGGGGTACAAAAAGCCCGCAGTCTAGACTACCTGCAGTTGTCCGACTTCCATTTTTGTGGAAGCTGCGGTAGCTGAGCGGGTAAGGCGGCTGACTTTGTGTGCTGGCGATTAGGTGCCTGACTCTGAGTGTTTGAGTTCGAATCCCGGATGGGACTCAACTCAAAAAAGTACTAGAATTTGTACTTTACTAAGAAAGTGTAATCCCAAATATAACATATGTTACAATGTAATAAGAGCACAAAAACAGTTGCGCAGACAGACATATAATAGTTTGCTGAAGAAACATTGTAACAGGAAATTGTAACAAATGCGCACATACGTATCTATGTATGTATATAATAGTTTGCTGAAGACAAATTGTAACATGAGTTTGGAGTATATTGGTAAATGTGACAGTATCGAGCAGGATGATACGAAAATATGAAACTGCACCTTTAATGTGCAGCCTGGCAGCAAGCTCGGAACATCAGCCCTGTGGTACCAACATCAGACATACATGTAATGTAAAGTGTTAATACCACAGCAGGGGCGGATGCAGCTTTTTTTCACCCGAGTTTCAATGGTCATTTAATAAACTTTCAGGACAAAAGGAGGGGTGCGCACCCCTGCACCGCCTTTGGATCCGCCTATGCACATTGAAGTACATTACTAAGCGGGTCTTTTTACAACGCCACTAAATACGAGAAATAAAAGAAGCAGCATTAAAATCACCAGAGCTCCGAGAAACACCACAAAACCAAGCAGATACTTTTCAAGCCTTGATCTCTCAGAGTATTCTCCCTTCGGCTGTGTTTCTGGAAATCTTTTCGGCTCAAGTGTTGGATAGAAACTCGATGTAGTGCTGTTGGGCGGAATATTCAGCTTAAGGATCGAAGCGTCTGGAAGCCGTGCTAGTTTGGATGCGTTTAAGGTGTTGTATTTCAACACCGACGATCCGGTCGAATTCGGGGTTGGCAGCAATCTTGTTCCGTAACGCAGAGTTCGAAGTTCCTCAGTTGTGAAGGTCGATTCCCGAGGTGTGAGGACACTGTCTGTTATTGCCCGAATTTCGTTCACGTACCCGGTAAATTCTGTGTGTGTTCTCAATGGATCTTTTCTCCATATTCTGGAGTATGTTTGTTCTTCTCTCTTCTCCCACACCGGCGAGCTGAGTCCCGTATCCATGTTGTATGGTCAATTCAGAATGTGGATCCACGGTGATAATCCGTCCAATCCAGCCCCCGCTCTGCTTAATCACCTGAGATTACTTCCTGGATTAGCGTTGATGCCATAATCGTATAATCGTACGAATAGCCTAAATAGGGTTTACAACTCAGAGTTCACTGAATGTTAGTGCGTTAGATATGGAATCAGAGAAGGGACATTGTCGCTATGTCGCATTGTCGCCCTCTCAAAAACAAATAAAATGAGGCAAAATAAATCAAAACTCGACACGCGACATTTCGCTCATTTGTCGCATTGTCGCGATGTCGCGTGTCGCGTTTTGGTTAATTTTGCCTAATTTGTATTTGAGAGGGCGACAACGCGACAATGTGACAACGCGACAATGTCCCTTCCAGGACTCCATAGTAAGATGACTGTTAGTCTGATACTGATAGGATTGAATAGCTATCAAATTAGTAAGTGATTGTAGTTTTACGCCCTTTTGGCAATATTCCTGCAATATTACGGCTGGAGACAGCAGAAATGCGCTTCACACATTGTGCCCCTGTGGGGAATCGAAGTCGGATCTTCGGCGTGAATAGCGAACGCTTTAACCACTAGGCTACCCTACCGCCCCCATCAATTCGAAGATTTTAGGTAACGATTTCTTTACCATGACAGCCCGCTACAAGCATATGCTACGATCGTGTCCAGTCAAACTGTCTTTGTATATTCGAAGCTCCTGCTGAGCTGTTGGGGTACCCTAGTGGTTAAAGCTGTCGCTCGTCACGCTGGAGACCCGGGTTCGATTTCCCACATGGGTACAATGTGTGATGCCCTTTTCTGGTGTCCCCCGCTGGGATATTGCTGAAATATTGCTAATAAAAGAGGCGCAAAACCACATTCACTCACTCACTAATGTGCTCAATGAATTACTGTCAGATCACAAGACAGTTTGTGTTGATATATTTTGATGCAGGAGCTTCGAGTGAGTACGTGCGTTTAGTTTTACGACGCTTTTAGCAATATTCCAGCAATATCGTGGCGGGGGACACCAAAAATGGGCTTCACACATTGTACCCATAAAGGGAAACGAACCTGGGTCTTCAGCGTGACGTGCAGACGCTTTAACCATTAGACTTATGACAATTGTCTTAGACAATACACAGACGCCAAAACCTATTCTGGAAAAAAATTCTTTCTTGTTTGTTAAACGAAATGGTTACTCGTTATTAATTTGTTAATCGACATAGTGCTCCGTCTAATTAGAAACAATGATGGCTGAAGATAAAACATTTGTATGTTTCAGAACCTGTATTAAACACTGGCGCCTTTGGCACTTATTTGGATATTTTGATGTGCCAATTTTGAAATGTGATGGTAATCTGGCTACGATATGATACAGTTTTCAACGATTTAATGATTTAAAAAAAGGTTTCCATCTTTGCTGTCATTTCTCTCAGTTTCACCAAAGTCGTAAGATTCAAAGATCAGTAGCACCTTATAATTTATTCCTAAAATGAGGGTGGCGGGGTAGCCTTGTGCTTAAGGCGTTCGCTCGTCATACTGAATATCCGGGTTCGATTCCCGACATGGGCACATTTCTTTTCCCCGCGGTGATATTGCTGGAATAGTGTTAAAAGCTTCTTAAACTAAACTCACTCACTCCAAAACTGACTTGCCGTTATATAACGGGAATACTGTTAAATGCGGTTGAAATACAAATCACCGAGTCTCAGTGATTACCTGTACACTATTAACATCGCTATTGTTTCCCGATTCCTGTTATTGATTCCTTGCCTAACTGAATACTTTTAACACATCACGTTAGTGAATAGGTGATCAGGGAGCATTAAGACCATGAGGAGTTAATTCCAGATTTAATCTAACGTCATATTCACGGCCAATCACGTCAACTATCGCTGCAAATGGCAGATTCCGTCAATCTTAACTCCATGACAAACTGAGCGAAAGTTTACTTAATGCCACGATTACCGTTGATTAGCTGCATTCACATCGTCAACGTCCATTCCAAGGACTTAAATTGACTAACTCGGTGAAAGGTGATTGGCTTTAAAACTATTTGGTCAAGAGAGCACAGATACTACGTTCTATCGTCAATGATGAAGTCACAATTGGACATCCATTATGGATGGTTTAAGTCGGGGGTAATAAGCTTCGTGGCTAATTGGACAATAATCTAATAGCTGGCTAAAAATTAAGGGTCAAAAGTCCCCAGGTCAAATGTCGGAACTATGTAAATAAAGTATTTCTGATCTTTATCCCTTGAAATTCCAGGAGGTAAAACAAATACGTTTCTATTAATGCTAAGGAAGTTGGGTGAAATTATAGATACATTGGCCTCCTTGGTCCAGCCGGATATTGCTGCTGGTTGTAATTGAATAAGTTTAGCTTCTCGAGAAGCGTTTCTTTCTAACAATAATGGGAAGTGCGGTTGTAAATGGCTAGATTTGATTACAGAGCATTCCTGAACTGCTGAGACCAGGAACAGGCGAATTAAACCCACATGGGGGTTAGACCGTCTGGAAAAGTGGTCGAAATGACGGCGAAGGGTTCATTGTAATGTTGCCCCATATGTGTGTGGTTCTGCGTACAATATTTAGGACATATGGTTGTACTGTGTGTGTTCTAGCCACTGAACTTGTTGATGGAGGACAACGGCTGAATGTCACGATACATGATAGAAAAACCCAACAAAGAAAAAAACAAACCAACCAACAAAACAAAACAAAACAACAAAAAAAGACCAAAAAAAACCACAAAAAACCCCAAACTTTAAGGAATGTGAATATTGTTTTCCTTTTTGTTTGCAGTTCAAACGTTCTTTCTTCAAATGTGTACAGTATATCTACACATGTGGAGATCCGTTACTTCCTTGGCTCAGTACATTTACAGATAATGGGTATCTGGTTTCTTGTATTGGGTGGAGACAATTACATGCTACTGACGTGGCGAACATTTGTTCTGCGTGAATATATTGCCTTTGACATAATGATTACATATGTGTTATGAAATGAAATTGAATAAAATATTTTATGTTTTGATGGACAAATGTAACCTGGAGACGGATTTCATTGTGATACGCGTTTCATTTTTTATCAGTGAACCATTAACCATTGCCCTTTTATTGTGACTGTGATGGAAACGTAGTCGATGATAATCGATAATGCTCAACAAGAACAAGTATCTGCAATCTAATGTATATTATGTGCATATTATAGTTCATCATTATAGTACCACAATGTATCTTCGTTTGGATGATTGTGGCGGTAAACAACAACATCATCAAACTTTAACACATCGACAATAAAAACCAAAACAAAACGAGAAAAAGACAGACAAACAGACACAGGCAAACGAAATACAAAATAATGTGAACATCTTTTAGCTGATTATCGCTGAGAAGTCAATACTAGTGTATACTAATAATTCGTGATTCTGAAAACAGACCTATGAAATGGATACAGTTAAATGAATTTCAATACAACGTTATCTGGCTTCACAAGAGGAACATAGAGGATGTACAACTACCAATAGAAATATAGCGACAAACCCCTTTTCATCTCTAATCTTACAACGACACAGTCAGACCCGTATGGACCTGTCCAAACCCAATCAGCCTCCCGCAGAATCAGTTGTTGCTGGTGTTAGAAATGTTGGAATACACAGACATGCGGGGTCCGTTGAATATCTGTATCCGCTTCCCCTTGGGATAAGACACAATGTGTCATTTGATACTTAGACTTGCTTCATATGAATTCGACGGAGGTATGGAATGATTTTTTCTCCGGGATGATTTTTCATCCGGGATGATTTTTCATCCGTTTTCTCATTACATGTACAAAACACGGGCTAGAAATACTTGAACGCTGAAAATTACACGTTATCAAAAATACGGAATCTAAATTGACTGAGTGATGGCCTTCTAATACATGTACTACTCATTCCAAGCATCAGACAGTTACATGTTCCGGGTCGAGATCAACACGTTGCACAGAACCTTCATGTACTTGCCTGTGGTGATGGAGGGATGGAGTAATGGAACTGTATCACCCAGTTGGAGGGCCCG